>NC_065591.1:14848023-15003023 GCF_024542745.1 Macaca thibetana thibetana
AATCGGAGAGGAGGACAGTCTTCCTCACCCCGCCCCTCGCGGTCTTACACGCAGCGACGTTCCAGGTTCCCTCCCCCACCCCTTCCTTCAGCCAATCAGGAAACGACTAAAAGGGAGCGCGCGAGGTTTCCTTCCCCGCGCACCCGTTCTCACCGTTAAACGGCTGTCTCGCGACAATCCCAAAGTGACCTTTTCCTCCCCTCCAGAGTTCAATGCGCGCTAGGGGCAGTACGAAGGGGCAGGTCTCGCGAGGGAGGCGGGTGAAAAGAAATCGCACCTCTTTCCCCGCCTCACGCGCACCCTAGACTGGCTGCGCGCGCACCTGCCTCCCTAAGGAGCCACTGATGCCGCAAGGGCTCTTTCTATTCTTCTTTAGGCCGCAGAGGTAGCCTGGGCGTTCTTCCTCCTCCACCCTACCCCACTTTCCTGTCTTTGGCCTTTCTGTCCCCAGCGCCGCCAGATCTTGCGCGGAGAAGGGGGTAGTATTTTGAGCTGTCGCTTCTCCTTTAAGAAAAAAAGCCCCGTCGGTTGCCGGATGAAAGTCTCTGAAAAAATGGCGGCGGCAAAACGGAGGCGGGGTTGTGGGTCAACGAGGGCCCACCTCCTGGCGCATGTGCACCGTTAACTTAACCAAGGGCATTCTGGGAGATGAAGTCTTATTTCGCCTAGGCTTTAGAAAAAAATAGATGGGAAACCAGAGACAGAGAGGATGCTGGGAGGTTCTGACTGATTCACGACGGGAAAGGTAGTTTACTTTCCGCAGCCTAGCTTTTACTTTTTTTTCGGGAGGCAGTGTTTCCGGGTTAGGTCGGGAAACGCGTGCCGTACATCCGGGCTCAAACGTTGAGCCAATTGCTGGTCTGATGGGAGGGTTTTTCCTATTTTTTGTTACTTTTTATCTGGGCGTTGGCGTACCTTTCTCGGGGTGTCTGCGTAATTGCCCCGACTTACCTTGGTTTGGTCAGATGACACCTCCTCTGGAACTGGCTAGCGAGCGTTCATGTCTACATTATTGATCTCGTCTTCCCCTGTGTGAGTCACTCACCTGTGAGCTCCTAGAGGTCAGGGAATGAATGTGGTTCCGTGGGGTCATCTGGCCCTCGGAACGCTAGTACAAGGCCCACTACTCAGTTGGCTCTTAATAAAATCTGTGAAACGAATTATAAAGTTGTTTTCTACTAGACCTTGTTGGAACACCAAGAAGCCTTCGTCGGTAGCTTAACTTGGCTGCGGTGCCCAACCTGGAGGAAGGCGAAAGGGTTGTTAGCGTGACCAGACTCTGGTGACCTACACTGAAAAGCTGAAGGGTCTCTTAAGCTCTGCGGCCGGAAGCCATGTGCTTCTGCGGTTTATACAATAGCAGCTTTATCAGAAGTTACTTTTCTGCACACTAGCGTGTGACGTTAATTTGTCTTCCTGATTCATCAAAGGGAGTTTCCGTTGCAGTTGGTGATGCCGTGGGCCTCTCGCATTTCTTTTTTCCTTTCATCCATAACAATCAAGGAACGATTTGCAAGAACACCCTTTACCCCTGGAAAATAAAGCATCCAAGGGCTAAAAGCCCCAGAAGAAAGAAGCTGGAAACAAGATCTGGGGATTCAATTTTAAATTTCACATTAATCATTCAGTTAAACTGTAGACAAGTGCTGAAGTACATTTTTCCTTCCAGTACTTTGACTCAGATACCACTTCATATTAGACAAATGTTTTATGTTCTCTACTGAGTATTTTACATTTTCATAGGGCTAATGTTATTTTCAGTTGTAACAATCGATTGGCATAGTGTCAATGGAAATTTTTTCAGATTGAGTTTGCAGTGAGCAGACTTTTGGAAGGAACAGTGCTGACATCCAATGGATGCTCAAAGTAATACAGAGGAGAAATCTTTCAAAAAAAAATGTACAGACAGTGGAATGAAGAATGAATTGTTCCTTTAAAAAAAAAAAAAGCCACTGTGGGCTGGATGTGGTAGTCCACCCCCGGAATCCCAGCGCTTTTGGATGCCAAAGTGGGAGGATCCCTTGAGCCCACAACTTCCAGACCAGCCTGGGCAACATAGGGAGACCACCCTCTACACAAAAAATAAAAAACAAAAATAAATAAAAATAAAGTTTTTAAGCCAACTTAGTGGCGTGATGGCATGCGCCTCTGGTCCTAGCTACTCCCGAAACTGAGAAGGGCAGATCGCCTGAGTCCAGGAGTTCCAGTTGGAGGTTACACTGAGCTATGCTAGTACCATTGCACACCAGCCTGGGTGACAGAGAGCTTGTCTCTTAAAAAATTAAAAAGACTACTGTGTTGTAGAGGAAAGATCGCAGACTTTGAAGTCTTATATTATAGTAAGTAGCAAAGCTACCAATTAATTATAGCAAGTTGCTATTCCATGAACCCATTTCACCATTGGTAAAAAGGGAGGGGGAAATCTACTTCACAGGGCCATAATTACAGTTCCTTACATATTGCCTTTTTATAGTAGGCCTTTTGTAAATGTTTCATTCAAGGTGAATAAATCACAGTGGTTAAAAAAAGTGAAGAGTTAACCTCAGTGTCACTTTCCAGAGAAATTGCTATAGGCAGTGTATCTAGACAGGGATTATGCTTAACTGAGATGCACACAGTTTAACATCCGGTGTCAAACCTCGCTTCCTTCTTTGTGACCCCCCTATAGGTGTTTGCTTTTTGGACCACTAAGTAAGCCAGGCCCTGAGAATCCAAGCATGAATCCACTTCTGCCCTACTTTTAAGGATTTATAATCCATGCAGGAAAGCAGATAAGCATAATTTCTGAATAAATAAAGACAACAAAATGAAATGGATGCTGGTCAACTCTGATGGAAATTTTAAGAAAGAGACTATGCCTCTGTGGTTCCCCAGCTTCACAGAAAGAAAAAAAAAAAGAAAGGTAGATGCTCAGTTAGAGTGGGGTACCTACACTTGGAAAAAACGCAAGTGTAAGTCTGCCATTCCCGTGAATCCAAGATGAATCCTGGCACAGAGTAGGTCCTCAGTTTTTGCAAAATTAATTTTGAATCTTTATCACCCTGGCCAATGCACTACCATAACTCAAATCTCACTATCTACCTTTCTATGTCAATTCCGTTTTTAAAACTGTATAACCTATAGAGAAAAAAAAAAAAAAAAGCTCACCAAATCAAAAGAGAGGAAGTGCTAAGCAAATACAGGAACCAAAAAGGGTTATAGAGGCTGCCTTATGCTGTCTCATCCAGTTCCTTTGCGGTCCTCTTCTTCAGCACATGCCAAAGCTGTTCCTCACGACCTGTGAGACAAGAGCATCTTGGATGTAGGACAATGGAAGAATTAGGTGAGTGAGGAGCTTCTTGGAGGAGAAACTCTGAGGGAGTGAAGACTTGGCTGCCATCTCCGTGTGTGGTGGGGTATACTTCTGGTTAGACTGAGGGTAGTAATGGAAGATTTTATTTGCACTTCTCTCCTGTCCTCAGCCCTGCCAAGAGTGAAGCATGAGGAACTATGATTGTTTTGGGGAACTATGGGCTCACTGTTTGCAGTGGCAAAATAGATGGAGAGTTTGGTGCTAACCGCAAATACTTTTGGCAAATACTTTTGGACTGGATTGTGATTGAAATTGCTGTTTTATTATGGGCATTTTGCCCTTTGGAGTTCACTGGAGATCATAGGATGGCCACCTAGCAAGACAATGCAGAGATGTGATTTGAGGAGGAAAAGAAAGAGCAAAAAAGGAGTTGGGGTGTTATGAGGAAGAAAAAATGGACTAAAAGTATAGGGATGAGGGATCTGTAGAGGTTGGAAAAAGGACAGAGTGGTTTCATTTGTTCCATGTTTTAGTCTTAAATCAAGAAGGCATAGCACTCTAACTCTAGTGATGTTGTTGCTAAGCTTTTTATTCAGAAGAATTCTGAAGGAAGAGATTATTATGGCCTGAAAATATGACACCTCCTTCCACTCCAAGGCAATTAAAACCAGCAGTGGAACTATTAGCCACATTATCCAGAGAGATCCTGGATTTCAAACCTTTGGAGTAATGTAAGGTTTGTCATTCTTGGGACTCATTCCATAGCCTTTGCCAACACTGTTGCCAGCATCTAACTAACATTGAGTCACTCAACTTTACCCAATTTCCAAGCTGTATTAATTCCACAGTGTCCTGGTTTGGGGTGTGGTTGGGGATGGGATATGTCAAAAGTGCAAAAAACAACAACAAAAAATATCTTGCACATTGTTACATTGTCTTAAAAAAAATGGCGTGTGATTTCAAAGCTGGAGAAACAGGAAAAGTAAAGGACAAATTACCAGGAGGCAAGAGATGTCAATGAAGTGAAAAAGGTAGTGTTTAATAACTATCAAACTGCTTTGGCGGTAAAGTCTACTTTGATACTGGGCCAGACTCTTTTTTGGACTTCCGGTAGAATCCAAATTCTTATCCTGCGTAAGTGCTGGAAGAATGTGACTTTCTGCTTGAGTTCCACTAGGGCTAGGGACTTTTTTCTTTTTCGTTTTTTTTTTTCTTTTTTTTTTTTGGCGGGGAGGACACCGAAAGGCTTTCATGTCAAATAATTCAAAAGGAAACTAATACTTATTTAGTGAGTCAAGCAAAAACTAGACATTTTTACATATGTTAATGATTTTAGTGTCTGCAGCAACCCTCTGAAATAGGTATTATCCACTTCTTTTTCAGATGAGAAAACTAAGAAAAAGAAAATAACTTTTTCAGTGTCATTGTCGGGAACACCTGACACCAAAACTAAGCAACAAGGTGCTCTCCTATTTTAGAAGTTTGTTGGTTCTGGTGTTCTGGCCAATGAAGTAACCCAGATTTAACAGAAATTTATGTTGTTTTGCATTTCCTGGGCAGGCTAGATGTTAGGTAAATCTTGTTCTGGAATACAGAAAGTACCAAGTAGCCTGGAGGCTAGCATTTGTGCAGATTATCCAGTTGGCTACATCTCCACAGGCTGTTGATGGCTACACTTCAACAGTTTCTTCAAATTGTCATCAGCCCAGTAACTACCCTTGAGACTTGGTGTGGATCTTTCTTCCTGCTGGCAGAGAAATTGCATCGAGGACAGGTTGGCTCAAGTGAGCAAATATTTCCTGTCTGCAGTAGTGCCTCAGAGGCTAGCAGCTTGTATCCACCCAGAAGGTTTTACCTAAACCCTCATTACATAGGCATTAGGCATGATAAAGAGGAACCAGGAGCAGATTCTGCCTCCGAATGAAATCCATGCAACCCATAGAGACTCCCAAGAGACCTCACTTTATTCCTTTCATGTTAATATTGATATTATTTCATCTCCACAGTAAAAGACTACAGAGAAGAATTATAGAGTCTTCAGTCTTGTACCCGCTTCCCCCGCCCCCACCCTCCAGGAATCCCATATTTGTCATACTGAAATTAGTCATCTTCAAATTACAAAATCTGGCAAAAGGCATAATAACCTCAGAGTGTTGGTGATATGCAGACTCACGAAACAGGAAGCGAAAAGCCTGTAACTCATGACCCAGAAAGAAGAGTTTTGATAACTTTGGTTAGCTGGTGCTTCTGAGGGCAACTTCCTGCTCTTAGTGGTATGTTTTCCTCTCTCTTATAATCTTTATTTTAATTTTGAGCTCAGGAGGATCTTTAGCTTCTAGTTAGAGCAAAGCTTAGAAAATTGAAAAGAAAGAGGTTCTAGCTTAATTGAAAGATGCAGAACAAAAATTAAAAATTCTCAAATTTGGTGTGGGGTCTGGCTAATAAAAATCTGAGGCAAAAAGTTTTCTTTCTCCTTCTACCTTAGTTATCCTTTCTTCTGACTCTTTTTTTTTTTTTTTTGAGATGGAATTTTGCTCTTGTTGCCCAGGCTGGAGTACAATGGCACGGTCTCGGCTCACCGCAACCTCCACTTCCCAGGTTCAAAATATTCGCCTGCCTCAGCCTTCCCGAGTAGCTGGGATTACAGGCATGTGCCACCTTGCCTGGCTAATTTTGTGTTTTTAGTAGAGACCAGATTTCTCCATGTTGGTCAGGCTGGTCTTGAACTCCTGACCTCAGGCGATCTGCCCGCCTTGGCCTCCCAAAGTGCTGGAATTGCAGGCGTGAGCCACTGCTCCCAGCCTATTTGTACTTCTTTTTAAAAACCTTCTATTATAAAGACATTTAAATATGCAAAGGTAGAGAAAATAGTTTAATGAATTCTGATATACCCATCAACCAGTTTAAACAGTTTTTCATCAGTCTTATTTCATATATAGGCCCACCCATTCCTTTCACCGCTATAATTATGTTAAAACAATTTCAGATGTCATTTTATCTGTAAATATTTTAGCACTAACCTCTAAAATAAATAAATATGTTTATACATATAACTGTAATGCCATTGCCATAACCACAACAGCCTTAATAGTAATTCCTTAATATTGTGAAATACCATTATCACACCTAAAAACTTAACAGAATTACTTAATATTATCACATATCATTATTACACTTAAACAGTACTTACTTGATATTGTTTAATGTCCAGTCAGTGTTCAATAGTCTTGATTGTTTCATTTTTAAGTAGATTTAACGATCCAAATAAAGTTCATACACTGAAATTAATTATAAGTCTCTCGACTTTTTAATGCTATAGGTTCCCCCTCATCTCTTTTTTCCCGTTACAGTTATTCATTTGCCCTAAAGTTTAGTTCAGTTTGCTTATCTCTAAAATGGTACATAAAAGTCAACATTTTTGAGAAATGAATGATTATGAAAGCTCTGTAGATTTCATTTGTTTTTAAAAAAAGGGATTAGATCTCTTCTAATGCCATTAAGAAATATTCATTCCTCCAAAATCTAAAATAAATGAAAAATCTGGGTTTTTTTAAATGACCTGTGAAGTTTATTTTCCTTATGTGAGAACTTCAGATGTAGACAGGTCCTTAGATATAATATAATTCTGTGTTTAAAGTTCGAAAACTATAACGTGTGGTAAGAAATCCGCTAGAGATCCACTAATGGGTATTGAGCCATAATTTGAAAAATACTGTTCTAATCCAATTGCCTTGTTATGTAGATGAGGAAACTGCATCAGAGAAGGACATGACATGCTCAAGATAACCCAGGAATACGTCTAAGACAGGAGACTGGAACTTCTAACTTTCAGTTAGTGCAGGGGCTAGGGATCAGATAGCCCAGATTAAAGTCCTGGTTCTGCACTCATGAGCTTAAGCAAATTATTTTTGTCTCTTTCTTGTGATCTACCAAATAAAGACAATAATATCATCTGCCTCAAAGTGTTAGGATGATTAAATGAAATGTGTACACTCCTGAGCACAGTGCCTGGCATGTGTTACTTTTTATTATTATTTATTTCATTATAACAGATAGGTACTAGTAAAAAAAAAAAAAAAAAAAAAAAAAAACTACGAGAGTAACAAATCCCAACTATTTAAATTGCAACATCTTACTTGATTTTGTAATATCTCAATTTTCTCCCCATTTTTTCTCTCCACACCCTAAAAGACAGAATACTTATACCTTGCTTTGAGAATTTTGTTATGTGCTCAGGATAATTGTTAAGATTTAAGAAAAAATATCATTAGGATTAAGAATAAGTGTTATTTCCCTTGTATGTTTTGAAAAATGATGATATAATTGCTTGTATTTTTCTGATGGAAAAAAGCATTTAGGATTTTTTTCTTTCTTTCTTTTTTCTTTTTTTGTCTGTTTTTTTTTTCTTCTTCTTCTTCTTTGGAGAGAGTGTATCACTCCTTTGGCCCAGGCTGCTGAAGTGTGGTGGTGTGATCTTGACTCAACGCAGGCTCACCTAGGCTCAGGTGATCCTCCCACCTCAGCCTCCCGAGTAGCTGGGACCACAGGTGCACGCCACCATGCTGGGCTGACTTTCGTATTTTAATACAGACTGGATTTTGCTATGTTCTGGAACTCCTGGGCTCAAGGGATTCTCCACCTCAGCCTTCCAAAGTGCTGAGATTACGGGCATGAGCCACTATACCCAGCCCAGTTTTATTTTTTCTAATTAGGGATATTTGTGGGCAGTCTACCCTAAATGAATGATGAAAATTAATACCTGTAGTATAAAAAATGAAATTATAGCATGAGACTATGAAATTGAATGCAACCGTAGAAAATAAGAAAAAAACCACAATTTATGGAGGCATTAAACATTTCTTGATAGAATTCACCACATTCTTGAAGTGAAATAAGGAATAAGGGAAAGTATTTGAAAATAGCCATAACTGAAGAAAAGAAGGAGATGAATGTGGGCACAGTGAAGATACTTAAGGAGAAAATGACTTTAGAGACTTAAATATTCTCTGTCATGATTCTCTTACTTCTTATGGTGTAGATGCCTTATTGGAGGAACTGGAACGCTCCACCCTTCAGGACAGTGATGAATATTCCAACCCAGCTCCTCTTCCCCTGGATCAGCATTCCAGAAAGGAGAGTAACCTTGACGAGACTTCAGAGATCCTTTCTGTTCAGGATAACACAAGTCCCTTGCCGGTAACTTTTCATTTATTATAGTCCTTAAACATGGATGTTTGAATGCATTTATGAAAATTAATTGTATCCCACATAAAATGATATGAAAGAAGAATAATATATCCAAGAAAGAGAAAAAATAATGCCTCAATGTTCATCTAAAGATGTTTTTGGAAAGAGGAGGAGAATTGAGAAAATCATCACAGAGGAATGAGTTTGAGCTTTTGAGAACTAATTTTTTTTTTTTTTTTTTTTTGAGACAGTCACACTCCATCTCGAAAGCTGGAGTGCAGTGGCATGATCTTGGCTCACTGCAACCTTCACCTCCCAGGTTCAAGTGATTCTCCTGCTTCAGCCTCCCAAGTAGCTAGGATTACAGGCATGCACCACCACGCCTGGCTAATTTTTGTATTTTTAGTAGAGATGGGTTTCGTCGTGTTGGCCAGGCTGGTCTCGAACTCCTGACCTGAAGTGATCTGCCCGCCTCGGCCTCCCAAAGTGCTGGGATTACAGGCATGAGCCATCGTGCCCGGCCAAGAACTAAATTTTTTCTAATGAGCACATGGTGACAGGCAGAGTATTGTCTGATTCACTGGGGATATTCTGTTACTGTGGGGGCATCAGAGATGCATGTTGCTGTTTGACTGGAATGGTACTCAGGCCAGAGATCACCGAGGAAGGCCAGGTGGCAGCTTAGACAAGTCTTCTCAGGGTGACTTTTTAGGGTCACCACTTCCCAGGTCTTATTTTCTGCTGAATAGATTAGGAAATTCAATTATTAGTTTACACGGAGATGATGAAGCTCTAGGGAACCAACAGAAGCTAACCAAACTGACAAGTGATTATATATATATTTTAAAAACCTAGGGCAGGTGCAGTGGCTCAGGCCTGTAATTTCAGCAGCTTGGAAGGCTGAGGCGGGAGGATCACTTGAGGCCAGGAATTTGAGACCAGCCTGGGCCACATGGTGAGACCCCCATCTCTACGAAAAATTAAAAAATGAGCAGGATGTGGTGACACGTGCCTGTGGTCCCCGCCACTCAGGTGGCTGAAACAGGAGGATCGCTTAAGCCCAGGTGGTCGAGGCTGCAGTGAGCTATGATTGCACCACTCCGTCCCAGCCTGGGTGACAGAATGAGAGCTTGTCTCAAAAATCAAACAAAAAACAAAAACACAGAACTTAGAAATCAAATTTATTAATTTATGGTTACAGTTAAAGCAATCAAGCAAAGCAGCTGTATTTACTCATATATGCATTCTTTTCCTATGGATAAGTCTATATGGACGTACGTTATAATTAAAAGGTTGCTTGATGAGAATGGAATTAGTGTAAGATGAATTAAGTAGATGCTCTTCATAGCTGGTAATTTTGTACTATGATGTGTTGATTCGTCATTGTTCCCTATATGAAATAACCAGAAGCACAGACCTGAAATTTGAGCTCAGGGGTGGTTTACCCCCTAACTATTCTTTTCTCCAAACACATACACAGTTTTAAGGATATGAATTTGTCTCTCTACTAGGGAACCATTGTCTTTGTTCTCAATGTTAGATTATAGCTGTAGGCTCCTAAGTGGTCTCCTGCCCTTTCCCCCGCTACAGTCTGTTCTCAAGCAGCCAGGGTCACCTTTAAAAACTAAAGTCAGACCCAGTCATTCTTCTACTCAAAACCCCACAATGACTCCCTATCTCATTTGGAGTAAAAGCCATAGTCTTACGTCGATCTTTCTGGGGTGACCATAAATCCTGGTTTACCTGAGACAGTCCTGGGTTTATGCTTGTTTTTGTCACATCCTATTAACTTTACTTTTTACCCCAGATTTGCAATTTTATTTAAAGTTTTCTTATCAGTATTTGCATTAAGTAAGCCAGTATGGCTTAACAGACCTCCTTCTAGCTTCTTCCATGGTCTCCTCTAGCAGTGTATAGAACACATATTCAGTGAACAGTGCTCTTTTTTTTTTTCCCCCCGAGATGGAGTCTCTTTCTGTCGCCCAGGCTGGAGTGCAGTGGCGCAATCTTGGCTCACTGCCATCGCTGCCTCCCAGGTTCAAGTGTCCTGCCTCAGCCTCCTGAGTATCTGGGACTACAGGCATGCACCACCATGCCCAGCTAATTTTTGTATTTTTATTAGAGACAGTGTTTCACCATGTTGACTAGGCTGGTGTTAAACTCTTGACCCCAGGTGATTTGCCTGCCTCAGCTTCCCAAAGTGCTGAGATTACAAGCATGAGCCATTGTGCCCAGCCAAATTCTGATTTAATTTTGGTTGAATGCAAAAGATGGCTAGTGATAACTTGTCTTTTTTCTTGATTCTGTTCAGATGAAACCTAGCTAGCAGCAACCCTTCAAGAATTATATGCAGGTGCTGGCTGTTAAAGCTAAGAGCTCAAGCACAAGTAGTCAGAGGTAGCTAACTCTTCTGATCTTCGGTGGTAGCAGAAACATTTCTGAGGCTTTTCCCCCTGCTGGCCACTTGGCAAACCACCACTCGTGCCCTCCCATGGTCGTGTGGTGGGTGGCCTGTGAGATGCATGGAACCTCCTCAGAGTCAGTAGAAAATGGGAGAAATTGTGGCTTAATGTCATACAAATTTTAGGAAATAGAGGCTAAGTAATTTTGCCATAGAGTATAGTGTAACCTAATTGTTTTATTAAGGCAGTTTTGTTATTATTTGTATATGTGAAGCTCTATTTGTTTCATTATATGATAATGCCATTTTCATTTTACAATTTTACAATAAACCCTTTCAGCAGTTAGCTGAAAACAAAACCAAAACAAAACGCACATGTTTAATTGTCTCAAGAAAGCTGATAACGAATATGCAACATGTGGAAAATATTTGTCAATATTTACCATGCACCATACAGGCTCACTATCCCTTTGAAAACCAGAAGGTACAAATATGGTGAAGAAGCTTTGGCATCTATTTCCAAAGTTAATAATTTAAGAAGAACATGCCTTAAAATGACTTCAACATGGCAGCTGCTGGAGGCCTATGTATATATCATTGTGAAGCACACTTTCGCATTAGTATCAAATAATTCACAAATTAATTTTGCTCATCTTCAATTCCACATTTTCTTGTCCTTGTAAGTAAGCTGGTAATAATTAATGAGTGATTTTCCTTTGCAAACCTTCAAATAATGTTTTTTATAATAGTGTCATTAAAGGTCTCTGTTCAAAAATGTATTAATTCCGAAATGTTTCAATTTTGTTTTTTATCTAATTCAAATAATCAAAACAAAATATGTGAGAATTTATTTCCTAGTCAAAAAGTGAAACATCTGACATTGTTAATGCCACTGTAAATTTAGTTGTAAAGCTCAACATTGAAGATAAACTGTTGTTTTGTTGTAAGAATAGGAATACAAATGTTAATAGAGCGTGCATTGCGATAAAATATTCTTACCAAGTTAACAAGCTATGGAGCAGAAATGTACTTGGAATTGGTTGTAATGTGCACAAAATTTGTGACTGCATTCAAACAAGCTGCGGTATTCTGTCAGTCAAAATAGAAACTAAAATTGTCAAAATTTATAAATATAAATAAATACACACACACAGATTATATAACTGATCTACAAAACTTTTCTGACAGAAGCTGATATCAAATACTACCATGCAAGGAAACATTTCAGAATTACTATATGTATATTCCTGTCTGTGTTGCATGTCGTCAATTGGATTTCGGGAATGCCTGAGCCTTTGAAAAACCACTTTGTAAAGCAACCCAAATTTAGATTGCATTATGTTCAAGACCAGTTGAAAATTTATGATCGATTACTCAATGAATGTAGCATGAAAATTCAGCCTTTGAAGCTTTTAGCAAGTTACAATTATGTAAAATAAGGCTTGCAAAGGAAGAAGCTCAAATTTCCCCCTACAAAATCCAAGAAGGAATTGAACAAATCAAAAGATGAAAGCAGATATGGTTTAATTATCTAATTTGACAATTGTGCTTCAGAAAAATCTTTGATGTATTTTGAGTTCTAATTTTATCTGCATAAATTTTTATTCTCCACCAAAATGGAGAAAAATTGTGAAAGTCTATGATTTTGCAATATCTAGATTTGGCAAAATGTTAAAACAATCACAGATATAGACAACTTGAAAGTTTTATCTTGTAAGAAAATTATTGAACAAAAGTGCTTTGAATGAAGGTAGAAAGACAGCACCTATGATGACATTGGCCTGAAATATTTACATATTTTAATATAAAAAATGAAAAGATTCTTCATTTAGCAGAACTTACAGGTTCATCAGTATCTAGAGAAGAAATGTGTTCTCTGTTAAAAACATTACAGTCTACAGTGAAGCATCAATTAAAGTTGTCCACAATTTCAAATATATTAACCATAAAATGAAATTTTAAAAAAAGATTGCAGTTTTGTAAAAATAATAACTGGGTTTTTTTAAAAAATGGAAAAAAACGCATGTTCCTGAAAAATGTCCACATCACAATGCTAGGGACAATAATATCTAAATAACCAATTAAGGTATGTGAATACATATTAAGAATAATTATCTGTACCATTTAAAAATATTCAGATAATCTTTTTTTTTTTTTTGAGACAGAGTGTCACTCTGTTGCCCAGGTTGGGGTGCTGTGGCGCAATCTCAGCTCACTGCAACCTGTGCCTCCTGGGTTCAAGCAATTCTCCTGTCTCAGCCTCCCGAGTAGCTGGGACTACAGGCACCCATCACCATACCCAGCAAATTTTTTTGTATTTTTAGTAGAGACGGGGTTTCACTATGTCTGGTCACTTAAGATGAGACAGGTCACTATCTCTGGTCTCAAATTCTCCTGACCTCTAATGATGTGCCTGCCTCGGCCTCCCAAAGTACTGGGATGGTAGGCTTTAGCCACCATGCCTGGCCAATATTTTTTTAAAGTTGCTTGAATGTTCACAAGTTTGTATCACTTTAAGATATTTCAGGAAATTTTTATTTTGAAAATAAATTTTTGATAGAATTATCTTATAGCTCCACTAATATAATAAGACCAAATTCAGGTCAATAAACGTATTTTTTTTTTTGAGATGGAGTCTCACCCTGTCACCCAGGCTGGATGGAGTTCAGTGGTGCGATCTTGGCTCACTGCAACCTCTGCCTCCCGGGTTCAAGTGATTCCCCAAGCCTCAGCCTCCTGAGTAGCTGAGATTACAGGTGCGCACCACCACTCCCAGCTAAATTTTTGTATTTTTAGTAGAGACGGGGTTTCACCGTGTTAGCCGGGATGATCTCAATCTCCCGACCTCATGATCCGCCTGCCTCAGGTGCCCAAAGTACTGGGATTACGGGCGTGAGCCACCGTGCCCGGCCAATAAACACATATTTTAAAAATGATATAATATGACTACTTTTGGAACCCCTTTTCTTTCTAAAAAATATCCCAGTCTGAGCATTTGGTGACGTGGCCACCTCATCTGCATGATTTGGCCCCTTCACTTGCTGCCCCTGTGTCCCTGGTTCACTCTGCTCAGGCCACACTGTCCTTCTCGTGTGTGGTTCCACAGAAGCTCCAGGTGCTTTTCCTGATGGCCTTTCCACCTGGATCATGTGACCCCAGATATTTGCTTTCTTTCCTCACCTCCTATATAAGTCCTTGCTCAAGCGTCCTCTTCTCAGTGAGTCCTTCCCTGGTCAGTATATTTATAATTGCTGTCTCCCCCCACTTCCCATCTTCTATCCAAAAGATTAATTTTGCATATTAATTTCTTTATTATCTGTTTTGCACCACCGGAATGTAAACTGCAGGGCTTACAGTTTTGATTTGATTGTTTTGCTTTTTGACTGCTACATCCTCAGTCCTGGCACATGACAGGCCCTCAATACATATTTGTTCAATAAATAAATGAATTGCCGGCCAACCACCTTTTAGATTCACATGTTATTTCTTTTCATATGTCAAGTTTAATAACATTATAGTGTCCCCCTAGGCACCATCCTGTTTAGTTAAAGGAGCTTAGCTCTGACCCATTTTATTTGTTTTATGGTTCTAATCTAAGGAGGATCAACTACTCTATTTCGGTGGTTTTTAGGCAAGAAGGGGCTGCCAGTGTTTGTTCATATGCCAACTACTCTGTTTAGAATTTGGCTTTTCTTTGTGGGCTGGCTGGTAATTCCCCTGGCTTGTGAAAGAAGAGCTCGTAGATATGCCACTTGTCAGTCCCCTTTAAAAGCTACGAACATCTATTAACTATGGGTATTATTAAGCCTCAACATTCTGATAACAAAAATTTATTCTTTGCTCTTCTCTTGTCACTTACATATTTTAGGCGCAGCTCGTGTATACCACCAATATCCAGGAGCTCAATGTCTACAGGTATTTTTTTTTCTATTAAATGCTTTCAAAAATTAGAGTTAGTAGATAATTGTTATCAATCTTTGTTTGGGTGATAATTTGTTTTGCAAGTGTTTATTATTAGAACTCCCATATCATCCTCCTCTTTCCGTAGTCTTTGAACATTGGTAGAATTCTGCAAAGCTGACTTGACAATTTCTCAAGGTGCCTGGCTTCTGGAGGGGTTGTCTAGGCTAGTGGGCCCTGCTATGTCCGTTACCACCTAAAAAAGTGTAAATACTCCCAGAGTTACCACAGATGTTTTGTCCACACTATTCCAGATGTTATGCTTCAGTTTCCTGAAAGATAAAACACACCTGAAGAAACGTCAGCAAGATTCTAGCAATGTCAAAGCTAGGATGAGGGTTAAACTAAGACAGTGGGTCTCCATGGCCAACTGATGAGTATTTACTTTTTCTTTCCATATTTGCTCAAAATTTATATAATGGGTAGAGGGATTTCCTTTTATGAGAAGTTCCATATTGAAACAGATACACTTACTAAATCATTTCTCCTGGCTAAAGCAGAATTGGCAGTCTGAAAAAATAAAAAGGTTAATTTACTTATTCTCTCCTTAGTTATAGCTTGCAATTTTTAATATCAGACAACTTTCTGGAAAACAAATTAAAGGGCATAAAATATAGATAGTAAAGATTCATGCTTGGGAAAGAGTGCTAGACCACACCTTATTTGGTTTCAGGATTGCAGTCAGTAGTGCACACATGCAAGGCAAAAATAAGGCAAGAACTGTGCTACAAGAAGGTTTCTTAAAACTTCCCTCTTAAAGATGGTTTTTACTTTGGTGAAGGTGAGTTCAATTTATTGATACATATTGCCAGTTTGTTCTAGTTCCAAGGATGTTGCCAGGTGAGAATTCCTCCTAGTCCTTCCCCAGTCCCTGAAACCCCAATGAAAAATAAAAACAAAGCAAAACAATAACAAAAAGTGGCTGGCACACAATAGGTTCTCAGTAAATATTTGGTTTCTTAAATCTAGGAAACCGAGACTCCAATAGAAATGCGAGTGAATGCATGAACTTATAACATGAAAACTAGCCCAACCAACAGCCTGTATATCTGGCACTGTGATTAATTGATGCTCTGCCAATACTAACTTATTGACACTCTCTTCCTCATAGTATGGGCCTTTCTGGCCTATTTCCCATGATTTCCTCCTTCTCTTGCTCTATATTCCAGGGGAGCTGACCCCTTGGGTTTTCCAGGCTCCAGGATCCGTTGGTCCTCATTGTCTTCAACCAATGGGAGGCACTGTGGAAAGACTGCAGGATAAAAAGCAATGAAATCCAGGGCATTTCCCTGCCAAATCGCTCTATTTCCACAGGATCTCTTGTCAGCAGCTTTATCTTCTTTATGACTTCAGCTGGAGCACAACAGGTCTGCTGTGGTTTCAGCTTCTGCCTGTTGACTTGGGCCCTAGTTCTGGTAACTTTTCCTCTTTTCTTTGTCCCTTTGGCTTAGGGGTAGTAGTGACTTCTGGGTTACTCAGTGTCTTCTGTTTTGCTTCTTAGCTCTCCCCTCACCTATGTAATCAAGTTTCTGGACTAAATTCTTTCTGTGTACTCATGTAGTTTGTGTTTTCCTGACTGGCCTTTGAGGTACTCCCCATTACTGAATGATACTTGCTGTGTAGGCAGGCCTCTGTGGGAGAGTGGCATAAAATCTAGGTGACCTAGTAAATATGTAATAGATAGATGCACATCCCTGAGACTGGTGTCACTCTGAGCTGGCAAGAATACCATATAAATGGGATATTAGACACACAAACTATATTCCTGCATTCTGTTTCTTCTATTTACTCTGGCTTGCTTAAATGAACTAAACATTGCTTTTAACATACCTTGAAAGTATTTTCAATACTAGATCTGAATATAACAATGGAATAACATTTCTACTATAGTTACATATGAATAGCAACATGAGCAATAATTTAGAAATGTATCTTTTCCATAAACAAAAATAATTCTGCTAATAATCGAGAGGAACAAGTCATAAAAATATAACAGAGAAATAAGTAGGGGAAAAAAACTCAGCACAGTGAAGCCCCTTGCTTCAGTCTGGATTCTTTGAGATGTATCTTTTGTGATTTGTGTTACTGAAATCTCTGAGCAATGAAGTAAGTTGCTGCTGATGACATAGCCAAGCATCTTTACTATCTTCAAAAGGTCAGGGAACGAATCAAAGGCTCTTCTCTTTTCAGGAATATTTCCTGCAGCAGGCACTTTAATTTGTAATCATTAACTCTTCAAGGTCTCTCATTTCTTATGTAGAATTTTATACTGTTTACTCAATAACTGTTGGAGTATTATAACAATGATCTGTTTCCCTTTCTACACTGCACTAGGACTCTAGTTAAAAACCAGTGGGAATTCTTTGAAAAAGCACAAATTTGCCCCAACTGTGAGATGGGACGGTTTTTAGGAATATACAAGCCCTGCTAAGAAACTGCATTTATTCTACATTTGGGCACAGGGCAGCAGAATGTGTTCACAGTCCTGCTGCCTTTTGTATCCCCAAGCCATTTGCCTGTGGCAGCACCTACCAAGGGATTATGACTGACCGAGCTGTGAGAAGAAGCTCCACTGTACCTTCTTGGAAACATCCAAGATGGATTGAATCAATTACTTGCATACTTGACCATTTTTGCTCTCAGATTAAAATAAAAAATCTTGCATCTAGTAGAGGGCCATGTTGTACCTAAAAGATACATCTTTTATCTTAAGAGATAATCCATTTTCCTCTTATATTTTCCTTGTTGTTAAATAATCAAAAATAAGTGAACATGAGACATGTTGTATCCAAAAGATAATCTTTTCTTCTTAAGAGAGGTAAGTATCCACTTTTCTTCTACTTTTTTCCTGGCTGGTAAATACATAAAGATAAGTAGTAAGTGTGTGTTTTCATTTTTGAAAGTATATTTAGTGAAAGACAGAATATTTACTTTTATTTATGGCTTTGCATCTTTGTGCAGATGAGAGAGAAAAGGCTTGAGTGGTCGTGAGATAGAGGGTTTTGGTTTGGTGGGTTGTTAGCTAAGCTTTGTTGATTAATGTTGATTAGAAACATGATTCCACAGTCAGTTACCTTTTTATACCTTTTGACCCAGTGATTTCACTTCTTAAAATTTACTCTATATAAATGATCAAACATGGGTGCAAATATTTGTTTAGCAGTATTGACTATAATAATGACAGAAAACAATCTAGGTGTCCAACAATAAATTATTGGTTTAATAAATTGTATAATACATTATATATTTGAAAACCATATAGCCTTTAAACATTATTTTGGCAGGTAATTCAGGACAGACAGCACAAACTTTGCAGTTTGCAGGCCCAAGCTCTTTGTTACTTGCCAACTGTATTATGTACAAAAAAGTTTTTAACTTCTCTAAGCCCCAATTTTTTCATTTGGAGGTGACAATACCTAGCTCTTAAGGTTGTCATTATAAAAGATTTAAAGAGAACCTGTGTAAAGCTCTGCATGGAGTGTCAGGCATAGTGTAGACAGACATTCAATAAATGCTATCTATTATGGTTGCCGAAGATAGAAAAATGTTTGCATAAGAGTAGGAAAAATGTATAATTTGAGTTTTCTAAAATTACACACAATCATAGTTAAGTGTAATGGTATCAGCCAAAACGTCCAGAGTAATTGCCTCCTGAAAAGGGGATTACATGTGTTTAAAATTTTTTCTTTATATTTCTCTGTATTTTTCAAATGTTCTACACTTAACATGTATTAATTTCATATTTTAAAACAATTTTAAATAGAAACCTCTACACCATGACTGTATTTGTGTACTTTACTGAAGGTTGTTTGTAGAACCATTGTGTGTGTGTGTGTATATATAACTGAGATATACAGGTGAATTGCACTACTGATGTCTCATCTGACACCTCCACTACTTCATCTGTTGACCATGTGTATTAGCTATTTTCCTAGTATAGATGACCTGTGTTTTGTTTTATTTTAAAAATATAACTTAAGATACAAAACTATTTCATAAACTCATGTGCATAAACAGTCGCAGATTTTGGAAATGTATACATAGGGTGAAAAGTGAGACCACCCCGCTTAGAGTCTTTCCTCTCACCAACTCGTTACCAGCTCCACGGGTAACTGCTGTCAGGTTCTTCTCCTTACAGACTTATGTGTGTGCATATTCACACTTATGTACATGGGCTTATAAATTTACATAAATGAAAGTATATTTTTTCTTTCTTTTTTTCTTTAATTTGAGACAGGGTCTCTCTCTATTGCCCAGGATGGAGTGCAGTGGTGTTATTTTGGCTCACTGCAGCCTTGACCTCCTGGGCTCCAGTTATCTTCTCATCTCAGCCTCCCAAGTAGCTGGGACCATAGGCACGTGCCACCACACCCAGCTAATTTTGAAATTTTTCATAGAGATGGAGTCTTCCTGTGTTTCCCCGGCTGGTCTTGAACTCCTGGGCTCAAGCAGTCCTCCTACCTCAGCCTCCTGAAGTGCTGGGATTACAGACGTGAGTGACTGCACCAGACTGGAAGTGTAATTTTCATATTGATCTGGGCTTTTGTTTTTTTACGTTAACAATGTATGTTGAAAGTCTTTCTTAGTTCACATAAATCTATGGCTGCTTAGCAGTTGCATGTTATTCTACAGCATGGATGAGCCATAGTTTATTTTCCTTTAGCTCTGTTGGTTTATTTCCAATTTGCTCCTAGAAACTGTACCCTAATAAATGTCCTTGCATATATATTTATATATATATGTCCAATTTTTCTGTAGGATAGATTCTTAGTAGCAAAATCGCTGAATCAAGTGGTATATGCATCTGAAATGTTGATAGACACTGCCTTGCAAAAGTGTTTATAAATTTACTTAACCACCTATGGTATATATAAATGTGTATGTGTATATATATATAAAATTCATATTTTGCCAACACTGCATATTATCCCTCTTTTAAAATTTCAACTGGTAGGTAAATATTGGCATCTCATTGCTTTAAATTGCCAATTTAAAGATTAATGAGGTTGAAGTATTTTTATATAGTAATAAACATTTGAGTTTCTTTTTCTGAAACCTGCTTTTTAAAAGAATCCTTAGCTCAGGTTTCTATTTTTCAAAATTATTTATAGATTTCTTTAAAATCTTGAATGTTATGTTTTAAATATTTGTTTATATTTAAGTTTTGTGAACTTAGCTGTATCAGTTTGTTTTTTCATTTTTGACATGACTTCAGAATATTGTGTCCGTCTTAGGAAAGCCTTCATTACCCCAAATTGTAAAATATATTCTTCATTTTTTTATTATCATTACATTTAAAAATATTTGTATCTATCTTTAATTTGTCTCAAATGTATTCATGTATATGGTGTGTTGGGGATCCATATTTATTTTGTCCCAAATAGGTTGTTATTCATTGAGTGGAGTAGTCTGTTTTGGATGATTTGAAATGCCACATTGATCATATAGGAAGTTCTTTTAGGTGCAGGAGCCTGTTTCTGGGTTTTCTAATCTACTCCTTTGACCTATTTGTTTTTTATCTTTATCTTTTTCTTTTTCTTCTTCCTTTCCTTTCCTTTCTTTTCTTTCTTTCTTTTTTTTTTTTTTTTTTTTTTTGTTTGTTTTTTTGACAGGGTCTCATTCTGCTTCTGTTGTCCAGGCTGGCATGCAGTAGTGTGATCACAACTCACTGCAGCCTTGGCCTCCTGGGCCAAAGTGATCCTCCTGCCCCGGCGTCCTGAGTAGCTGAGACGACAGGTGTGTGCCACTATATCTGACTGATTTTTAAATTTTGGTAGAGACAGGGTCTCCCTATATTGCCCAGGCTGGTCTTAAACTCCTGGGCTCAAGCAGTCCTCCTGCCTCAGCTTCCCAGAGGGATCACAGGTATGAACGATCACACCCAGCACTATCTATTTTTTTTTTTACCAACATCATACAAATTTAATTATTGTTACTCTATAAGACACCACATCTATCAAGACAAATATTCCCTCCTGTTTTTTTTTTCTTTAAAACTTTTAATTTTTATAGAGACCAGGTGTCTCTCATGTTTCCTAGGTTGTTCTCAAACTCCAGGTCCCAAGTGATTCTCTTACCTGGACCTCCCAAAGTGCTGGGACCACAGGTGTGAGACACCACACACCCCTCCTATTTTTTTTTTTTTTTCAAAATTGTCTTGAGTGTTCTATCCCATAAATGTTAACATCACCTTACTAATTAGCTTCAATAATTATGTCAGAATTTTTATGTGAATTACATTGAATTTACAATTTAATTAGGGGAAACTGACGTAATATTTATCTTCATTTATGTAGGCCTTTTCTAAAAATACATTTTATTGTGCATATTTAAGGTGTACAATATTATGGGAATGAATAGTTAGTAAAATGGTTACTATAGTGAGGCAAATTAACATAGTTATTATCTCACACCGTTACACATTTTTGTTTGTTTGTTTTTGTGGCAAGAACAGCCAAAATCTACTCATTCAGCAGGAATCCTAAATACAACAATTTCATTACCGATAGTTCTTATGTTGTACATTAGATCTCTAGGCTTGTTCATCTTACATATCTGCTACTTCATATTCTCCAGCCTACATGTCCCCATTTTCACTCCCTTTCCTGGCCCTCATCACCGATATATCTGCATATTTGACCTTTTTAAATAACAAAAACAATTCCACCTATAGGTGAGATCATGCAATATTATCCTTTCTTATTTAACTTAGTATAATGTTCTTCCAATTCATCAGTACTATGACAAATAGCAGGATCTCCTTTTTTTTAAGGCTGAATAATATTCTGCTGTGTTTGTGTGCATATTTCACAATGTCTTTATTCCATTGGTGTCCATTCACTGATGGACGCTTAAGTTGTTTCCACCTCTTGGCTATTGTGAATAATGCTGCAATGAACATAAGAGTGCAGATATTTTTACGAAGTGGTAATTTCATTTATTTTGTGTGTGCCCAGAAGAAGGATTCCTGTGTCAAGTGGTATTTCTACTTTTAATTTCTTTAGAAACCTCCATATTATTTTCTATAATGGCTGTATCAATCTACATTCCCACCAACAGTGTATAAGTGTTCTTTTTTCGCTATACCCTGGCCAACATTTGCCATCTTTTGACTTTTTGAGAATAGCTATCTGTTTGTGAGTGGTATCTCATAATAGTTTGATTTGCATTTCCCTGATGATTAATGGTGTTGAATACCTTTTCATATACCTTTTGGCCATTTTTATTTCTTCTTTGGAGAAACATCTATTCAGGTCCTTTGCTCATTGGTTAATTGGATATGTGGATCTTCCTTTATGTCTGCCAATGGTTTTTCTTCATAGAATTCTTACACATTTTTGGTTAAATATATTATTGATATTTTATAACTTTTGTTAGAATTGTGAGCAGGTTCTTTTTTTCTCATTGGATTTTCAAACTGCTTATTGATGACCAGTAGGAAAGAGACTGCTTCATTTTATTCTTGTATCTAATCACCACCCTGATCTTTTTTATTCATTCCAATGGTTGTTCAGTCGTTTATCTTACATTTTCCTGGGAAGTTATTATACCATCTATTTTAAAAGAAAGAATGAGGATGTGCTGCCTTTTTTCAACTATATAATCCTCTTATTTTACTTTTAAATGTGTTTGATAATGTATTCTAGAATAATGTTGAAGATTGCCAATGATAATAGGATCTATGTCCAACTTACCTCTTAATTAGAAATCTGCTTAATATTTGACTATCAATTATGAGGCTTGCTGTAGATTTCTTATGGAAACATTTTATCAGTTTATAGACTTTTTCTTATTTTTCTTGATATTCAACAACAGGAAGTGTTGTTAAATTTGTCTTCCACTGCTTTTTCAGCACATATCATTGTGTTTATAAAGCTTTTCTCCTATTTGTTAATGAATTATATTAATCTTTTTCCTAATTTTGAACTATTTTTGGATGACCATTATAAACACCACCTAGCCATGACTTTTTAAAATTTTTTATGTCTTTTTAAAAAAACACGTTTCAACTAATTTTATTTAACCTTCTCTCTCTCACGCATGCACATCATTTTTTTTATTTTAAAAAGTTTCTGGGCTATATATAGAATGAAATAATGTTCTATATTTTTCTATGTATTTGGAAATTTTATACAACGATACCCCCAAAACTGTCAGTTTTTTTTAATTTCTTGTTTTCTATTTCATTAATTTATGTGTTTATTCCTTCTGTTCAATTATTTTAGATTTTTCTGAGACTCTTGATTTGGAAGTTTTGTTTATTTCTGATCTTCCTCATTTTTTAATATCACACTTAAGGCTATTTATATATTTTCTTCTCAATAATATTTAGCTTTCAACTCCCAAAGATGTGTGTGTGCGTGTATGTGAGTGTGTGTGTGTGTGTGTTTTCATTGCTATTTCTATCTGGTTTGAAATTCAGTTTAATTTTTTTTATCCCAAGAATTATTTAGAAGTGCTTTGTTTTTTCTTAAGTGGATAGTTTTTATGATTAATTCGTACTTCTATTCACTCCAATCTAAGAATATGGTCTATATGATGTACTTTAAAAAATTTATTGAGCTTTACTTTGTTTCCTCACATATGGTTAATTTTACTAACGATTATGCAGATACTTGAATAGAATCCGTAATCTGTTTATTGGGTACAAAGTTTTATTTATTTATAATTTACTTACAATTATATGAATATGAAATCATCATCATATATATTATCTAAACTTTCTGCACCAGAGATTTGCAAACTTGTTCTGTAAAGAGGCAGATGGTAAGTTTGTTAGGCTTCATGGACTATAAAGTCTTTGTAGCAACTACCTAACTGTGCAGAAAAGCAACTATAGACAGTAACTGAATGAATGGTCATGGCCAGATTTGATTCAAGGACTTTATTTGTTGATGCCTGCTCTATATTCTGGTTTATTTTTATTTTTTGACAATAACTGACAGGAGATATAATACTTTTTATAACTTAGATGGCCAGGGAGAAATAGAGACAAAAGGCAGAGAGAACTTGTTTAGATTTTCAGTCAGTACATATTAATGTATATTTTTAAATACCTCCATCTCTGATTTTAGATTCATATCCAGGGGATTCATTATTACAATTGCATTGCCAGTACTTTATGTGTGGTTTAACATTATTTGAGTTTTGATTTGTTCATATGACTTTTTTGTTTTCCCTCTGTAGTGAAGCCCAAGAGCCAAAGGTATCACCACCACCTTCTAAAACGTCAGCAGCTGCTCAGTTAGATGAGCTCATGGCTCACCTGACTGAGATGCAGGCCAAGGTGAGTGCAGTCCAGATGATAAACAGGGCCCATGGGGTCACCAGTTTATCTTTGTGGAACTCAGCTCTGCATTCTCCCACTTAGGAATTTTCCTAAGTTGTCATTGCTTTTTCCAGACTAAATTTAATTCCATGAGTTAACCCATCTTTGTACTATGTGTTATTTGGACACAAAAATTAATATATAATACAGACTTTGATCTCAAGGAGCTGGAGTGTGCTTGGCAAAATGAGGCATAAGTTTTTTTTAACATTTATAGAATAAAAGCCAGGTGGTTTGCAAACATATGTAGAACAAACGTTACGGATATAGAGAGATTTTGGAGATTTAATCAGATAGTTGAAACTTGGGATGGACTCTGAAGAACTGGCAGAGTTTGGACATAGAGAGATGGGAAGAAAGGTGGTGTTAGTTGCAACGAGTCCTGAGGGCAGAGGTATCTAAGACTTGATAATGTGAAAGGATTTTCTTTTTTTTTTTTGAGACAGAGTCTTGCTCTGTGACCCAGGCTAGAGTCAGGTGGTGCAATCTTGGCTCACTGCAACCTCTGCCTCCCGGGTTCAAGTGATCCTCCTGCCTCAGCCTCCCGAGTGAGTAGCTTAGATTACAGGTGCCCGCCACTGTGCACAGCTAATTTTTGTTGTATTTTTAGTAGAGATGGGGTGTCACCATCTTGGCCAGGCTGGTCTCGAACTCCTGACTTTGTGATCCACCTGCCTAGGCCTCCCAAAGTCCTCGGATTACAGGCGCGAGCCACTGCACCTGGCCGAAAGGACTGTTAAAGAGACCTGACTAAGCAGGACAGAGGATATCAGTGAGCAAGCTGAGACACAGCAGGGGAGATCAAAGCATAGCTCTGACAGTAGGAAGGGTGAGAAGTCCCAAGCCCGTATTGAGATAAAATCTGCCTCTTTGTTCTAGTCTCTAGAACACCTCTAAAGTGGTGAGCTCACATGGTCTGGCATGGAATGAAAATCTCAGATAAATGGGCTTAAAGATTTATTTAGGAAATATAATCCAGAATCCTTAAGGCAGAGAATCCAACCATTTTAAATCTGGTTGGAGGATTTGATATATACTCATGAGGTGACTATGAAGTAATCTCAAAGCAGTACATAAAAACGTGTGTGATTGGAGAGGGCAGGAACCTTATCTTTAGAGCTCACCTTGGGACTCCCATTGCTCAACACAGGGCCTGATACATTGTGAGCAACACATATTTATTAGAGAGATGAATAAATAAACATTACAAACAAGTTTTCCTTAATGACTTACATCCTTTGATGGGCCAGTGTCTACAATAAAGCTGGGTAGATTGGCTCATTATGCTGTATATCTGAAAATACTAGAAAAAAATGTACATTAGATTTAATTGTGTTGTGTTTCTAATTGATTTAGCATGTATCTTGGTTTATTTAAATTCTTAATTTACAACGCCATCTTTTTTTTTGAGACGAATTCTTACTCGGTTACCCAGGCTGGAGTGCAGTGGCATGATCTCGGCTCACTGCAACCTCCACCTTCTGGGTTCAAGCGATTCTAGTGCCTCAGCCTCCTGAGTAGCTGGGATTACAGGCATGCGCCACCATGCCCAGCTAATTTTTGTATTTCTAGTAGACGAGGTTTTGCTACGTTGCCCAGGCTGGCCTCAAACTTCTAAGCTCAGGTGACCTGTCTGCCTTGGCCTCTCAAAGTACTAGGATTACGGGCATGAGCCACTGTTCCTGGCGCCGTTTATCTTTTGAATAAGCTTCACCTTCACATTGTACAAAAAACGAAAGTACAAAAAGCTTGCACTGAACTGTTTCCTTCTCAGCTCTGCAGCCTAGCCGCCCAGTTCTGCCCCACTGGAGATAGGCAGAATTTCCTGTCTCTTCTATATCTGTTCAGAAGTATTCTGGAAGGTACCAGTGAAGAGATAGAGATGTAGGTGTAGATGTAGTTATATTGTATTTTTACTTATTTTTCATAATTAATGTCAGTCACCCCTTCAGACCTTTCAGACACTAACCTTCTGAACACTAACCTCTTGAATATTAACTAACATATATTAGAGGAGGAAGGATGTCTGTCAGATGATCAAAATGTCTTGAAGGAAAATGAGCATTTTGATTGGTGACAATGTGATGTTTAACAGGCAGTAAAAGTAGGATAAGTAGAGGTCTTAAGGCAGACAGTAACAGATCACATTCAGGAGACTGAAGAGCCCAGCTGGCCTAAACAATGGAGGCCTTTTACAACATAGTATTAATAAAAGATGAGATTGGGAAAGATAAAAAGGGAGGACAGTAGATGGGAGGCTTTGAATGTCTGTCTGATAAGTGCAGACTTGACGTGGAGGCAATGGACAGCCATTGTAGTTTTCTGATGAGTGAAGTATTTGGTAGATAGATGGTAGCAGTCGCCCAGCTAGAGAGAGCCAGAATCAGGATATGAGGTTATGAAGGGTCAGTTAGCCCCCCCTCCCCACTTTTTTTTTTAAAGTAAGGATCTTTCTTTGAATGGTTTATAATAATTTTGGACTTTGCTTAAATAATTCCAATCCATCAACAAGTCTTACCTGATGACTTCTCACCACCTTCTCCTATAACACTGATCTAAGTCATTATCTGATAATCTCCCTATGTTCACTCTTGCTTGTCAACACTTAATTGTCCACTCAGCTACCACAGGGATCCTCCAGATTCCTTCACTCCTGTGCTTGAAATCCTGCAATGGCTCCCGTCACCTTGGAATAAAACCCAAGTGTTTACCATGAGGTTCCTATGTGATCTTTGCCTCTCTTTCTCGATCACCTTCTCCTGCTGTGTTCAATCTAACTCCCTCTGCTTTAGCCCCACTGACCTCTTTGACTTTTCTTCTAATGTGCCAAGTTGTTTTCTTCCTCAGGGCCTTCCCTCCCCCTAGAATGCTTTTCCCATAAATGCCAATATTTCTGAGTCCCAAGTATCTACTCAAATATTACTTCCTTAGAGGGGCCTTCTTTGATTATTACCTCCATGTAAATCAATTATTCTTACCATCTTCGTGTGTCATTTCTGTCTCTCTATATAACATCTCTATCTGACATTGTAACATATATTTATTTGTTTAATTGTTTATTGTCTATCACCCACAGAATTCCATGAGACCAGACACTTGGTCTGTCTTATCCTTGCTTTAATCCAAGTGCTTAGAGCAATGATTGGCACAAACCAGGTATTCAACAAATACTGCCAAATAAGTGAGTAAAATGGAGATGTGACTAGTTTTTGAACTAGGGTCATCCTAAGATCTTCAAAGGGTATCATTTTCATGTACTAAAATTCCTATGTTAAGAAAAGATTTACAAACAGAAGATTAGTCAGATTTCATTTGGCCTGAGGAGTTTAGGGTGAAAGGGAGATGACAATATTTTTATTGGTGTTGAAATTTTAGATTCTTCCAATGCCTTGGAGGAAGGCTGGGGAAAGGCTAAGAGATCAGTCAGTAAAGGTGAATTTATAGAGTCATTAGAAGATGCCAGTGAGAATAGAAATACGTGAGACTGATTCTGTTCTTGGTTCTTCCCTTGGACCAGGTTGCAGTGAGAGCAGATGCTGGCAAGAAACACTTACCAGACAAGCAGGATCACAAGGCCTCCCTGGACTCAATGCTTGGGGGTCTGGAGCAGGAATTGCAGGACCTTGGCATTGCCACAGTGCCCAAGGGCCATTGTGCATCCTGCCGGAAACCGATTGCTGGGAAGGTAAGATGGGCTGAAATTTTGGTCCTACAGCCTTCTGTGTCTTTCTCTGTCCCATCAAGGATTGCTCTTTCTCCTTATAATTTGAGATATTTTAGTTATCATGAATAATTACTAATCACAGTGCTCTGGCCACTGAGCTAAGTGCTTTACAAGTATTTCCTCATTTAATGGTCACATCGGCCCTTCAAGAAGCATGGTTGCTCCCTTTGTAAAGATAAGGAAACTAAGGGCTCAGAGACATTAATGGACATATCTAAGGCCTAGTAAGAAGTAGAGATAAGATCTGAAACCAGTAGACTCTCTCCCAAGTGAGTTCTTAACCATTTTTCTGTACTGCCTTTACTGAGATGACCTTTCTCACTGCTCCCTTTGTTCAGACATTCCCAGTCTAAATTGATTGATTACAATTTTCAGCTGAACTCGGCTCCAAGTCACAGCTGCAGACCCCTGTTCTGCATCATCCTTCACCAAAGCTATGATAAAAGGCGTTGAGACCTGACTGCATAGGGCATGGAATAAAGTGTTCAAACTAGAGGAATAAAAACTGTCATTTGGCCTTTTCGTTTTCCAGGGGTCCCTTCCACGCCAAGGCTACAGTTACAACTTGTCTGTCATTAATGTGCTCTGTGTTGTTTCGGCCACCCCCTGTGGCAGTGGAGTGGTTGTGAACATTTACAGGCTTTCATCACAGTGATCAGTCAGGGAAGTGGGCATCCTTTTATTATCAATCCATAAAGCACAGACAACAGATGGCCTTAGGTGGAACCTAGGTCTAGGCCTCAGTGTTGTGTAATTCCACAGGGTGTTGTCTACAAGGGGTACAGTGTGAAGAGTGCTCCCTAGAGTTGTGCAACCCATAGGCTATAGAGCACTCAACTGGGCTCCTGTGTCAGGCTTCATTTCACTCCACAGGTGATCCATGCTCTAGGGCAAGCATGGCATCCTGAACATTTTGTCTGTACTCGCTGCAAAGAAGAGATCGGCTCCAGTCCCTTCTTTGAGCGGAATGGCTTGGCCTACTGCCCCAACGACTACCACCAACTTTTTTCTCCACGCTGCGCTTACTGTGCTGCTCCCATCCTGGATGTAAGTAAATCCCCACTCCTCTCCAGCTTTCAATCGTTCAGAACTAGAGTCATGCTTTACAACTCTGCATCATTGTAATATCTGTGTGTTCCCTTTTCAGAAAGTGCTGACAGCAATGAACCAGACCTGGCACCCAGAACACTTCTTCTGCTCTCACTGTGGAGAGGTGTTTGGTGCAGAAGGTATGACCCGACTTGAGAGGTTGTATCCCACACCCCAGTGGGTAGTTATAAGACCAGCAACACCTTTCCTGGTAGTCACGGGAGTCCTGGTTCCTATCACTACTATTGAAGCGCCCATTTCAGTACTAGATACCATCCCTCTCTACCTTTCTCCAACATTTATAAGTTCCCTTTAAATTGATTTTTTAAATCACAGAAATACAAATGCGTAGTTTAAAACCTCAAATATTACTTCAAGGGTAACATTGAAAAAGACTTTTCTTGTTGAATATTGAAAAAGTCTCTTTCTCATCCCCAAATCTAGTTCTCCTCTCCAAATTATTTTAGCTATTTCTTCTGTTATTTACTTATTTTTTGTTGTTGTTGTTGTTGTTGTGTGTTTTTTGGATGGAGTCTTGCTCTGTTGCCCAGGCTGGAGTGCAGTGGTGCGATCTCTGGTGCGATCTCGGCCCACTGCAACCTCCACCTCCCGGGTTCAAACGATTCTTCTGCCTCAGCCTCCCGAGTAGCTGGGACTATAAGCACTTGCCACCACACCCAGCTAAGTTTTGTATTTTTAGTAGAGATGGGGTTTCACCATATTGGCCAGGCTGGTCTTGGACTTCTCATCTCATGATCTGCCTGCCTCGGCCTCCCAAAGTGCTGGGATTAGGCATGAACTACTGTGCCTGGCCTGCTTATGTGTTTTAAATAATAACTTATCTTGTTATAGGTTGTTTTATTTTTCCAGTTTCAACCATTATGTATTGACTGTCTAGGAGGGAAGATGAGATTTAGAAATGTTGTTATTACCCCACTCAGTCCCAACATATTTCCCCTCCCCTGTTTTTTCAATGTATAATTATATCATAATTACAGATTAGATCAGTATTCAGTGTGTATATGTTGACAATCATAAAATACTGCTCACAAGTAAGCCATGTAGCAAACTGACTACACTAGAGTCTGGATTTTAGAGTCAGACTTCCCGGTTCAAATCTGGGTTGTGGTATTTATTAACTGTATGATGTTGTTCAAGTCATTTAACATCTCTGTACCTCACTTTCCTCATCAGTAAAATAGTCCTAATGAAATTGCCTACTTTATAGGGTTGTTATGAGGATTTAGAGACAATACAAGCATAGTATTTAGGACAGTGCCAAGCACATGGAGGTATAGTAATGTTAATGTTATCACAGTGTCTTTTTTGTATAAATTCATTTTTTTCTTAAGTTAACATTTGAATCCTTTATGAAATTAGCTTTGTTTTCATTGTACTTATCACTAAGTTATGTAACAGAACTGTGAAATTCTTTTCAAAATGGTCAACTACATCTGGCAATAAGTCGGTTTCTTTTCTTTTCTTTTTTTTTTTTTTTTGCTGGAGATATCCCTCCAGGAGACTTTCTTCCTCCTGATTCAACATGAAATGATTTCTTCCTGCTGAGTAACAGTCATTCTGGTTCAGTAACTTAGAATTATAACTAGTAATTACTCTTAGAAATTCCTTTTATTACTTTTCTCTTTGGATGCTCTGTTTCCTGGGTCCCATGTCTATGTTTTAGACATGTTACCACCTTTATTTTAGTGGGGAAAATCCCCTAGTAGCTTTCTGAGAAAGAATTTTTGAGAACTTGAATATCTGAAAATATTTTTATTCTGTCATTTCCCTTAAGTTGCCTGGGCATAGAATTCTAAGTGGAAACTATTTTCCTTCATAATTCTGAAAACATTGCTTCACTGTCTTCTACCTTCCATGGTTGGCAAGTTTTTATTAAAATTTTTTTATCCTTGATCCTTTCTACATGACCCATTCTTCCCCCTTTGTATGTTTGTTTCATGTGTTTTCTGAATTGTCTTTTTAAAAAAAATTTCTTCTTTTTATGTTTGTTTTGAGCAAACATGGAATCAGAAAGCTGCTTTACTTTGTTTTCTTTTTCCTGTCCTTTTAGAATGAACTCAGTGGGGAAGGATTTCTCCTCTCTTACAAATAAAAGCTGGTGCAGTCCTCTGTCTTTTCTGATTACTCTTAAAAAACAGTTGTAAATATAAAATCAATTTAAGAAACAAAACACAAAAACTAAGCCCATAGGTAATTCGGTCTGTGTAATAGTTAAGGCTTACAGCACTTTAAAAGTGACAGCCACTCCCTCTCTTTTTAGGACCTTCAAGCTGCAGGAGGTGAGGACAGGGGTATGGCCTTTCATTTCTCCGGACCCCACTTTGTTATCTACCACCCTCACCCTTATTGCCAGCATTGACACCTGCCTGCTGTAGGCTTGAAACACTAGGGAGGATGGAGATGAGAATGGAAGGCAGGAAGGTCTAACTTGTCTGGGATTGTTGTTAAATTGGCTGTATGCTCTCCAGACCTGGCCAGTGTTTAGCTCTGACTTTTTTCCCTGAATTCTTTTTGGGATTAAGACAGGTCCAACAGTGAACTCTTGATTGCCCTTTACGTGTCTTGACTGGCTGTTCTGTCCTTGTCATGTTTCTTTGAGGATTTGTTTTGTAAAGATTCTTTTTTTCAAGGGGCTTTCATTGTTCCCCCCTAGTGAACCCTTAGAAATTATTAACATGGTTCCAGATCATCTATTCCACTCAAATTTTCATAGAAGGACCATGGATAACTTACTCTTTTCTCTGACAGCCAGTGGGGTTACAATTAATTTTTAGCTGCATGTTTCTATTCAGCTGCCATAGACTCTTTCAGCCAGACTCACCTATGGACTTTTTCCAGGGATAACTCTGATACCACTAACTGCATCTCACTAATGCCAAGGCACACATATCCACCTCTCTGAGTGGTCCCACTGAAGTCCCTCTTTTAACCTGAGTGATAACCTCAGGTTATCTTGATAACAGAACTATACCTCATCTTTCTTGGTGGTGATGAGGCACTCATAGCACAGTTTTCTTCAAAGAAATCCTTCTCTCAGTTTTCCTTTTTCTTTACCTGTTTTCTCCTGAACGTGAGTGAGGAATTCCAGAATTGTACAAAGAGTCTTTGGCTACCTGTTTGGAGGGATGTTTTGCAGTTCAATTTGGAATTTGATATATATTACATTTTGGTGCCTTACATTTGTTTACACTGGTCTTTGCAAATACTGCTGATCCATGGTTGTCTGTTACTGTTTAAGAATGAGACACTAAAATGCTAATTTCAAACTCCATGGATATAGACAGAAATTGTTGACTGGTGGACTTGACTATACGGCACTCAGGTAAGATGCTCTGGCCATTTTGTTGAGTGACTCCTGAATATGACAATCTTAGGTCTTTTCTGTTGAGCCAATTATGCTAAAGAGATGTTCTCTTTGCCAGCATTCTGAGATTGAAAAAGGGGATGGGGGAATGGACTTTCACCATTCAGCATGTCAACTTTTACTTAATTCCCATTTTTCAGTAGAGAGCTTGACTCATTTCCTCATGGTGTCCAACATTCCTGATCATTGAGACTCTCTTGTTCAATATTTACAGAAATAATCACTGCATCTTACCATAAGATAAGGCATCTAACCTTCTAATCGTTCTTTAGACTTTCAACCAGTCCTGTTTCTAGCCTTGAAGAGTACCTCATGCATTCAATTCCTGAGCCCCTCTGATATTATCGTATTCAAGATGGCTTGATTTTTATTGGCCTCTCCCATCTGTGGAGACATAAGTTCCAGTTTTCTTATTTATGTTAAGCCAGTTGCCACTCTTATAACCTACTTTAAAATCTTGAAAATTTAGTTAATATCTCACCTGGTGGCATATCCTTTACTTTTTTATCTTTCCTTATGGCTCTTTATAATTTACATAATTCCTTAACTGTCATGTTAATGATGTTTCAGGAGGGAGTAAAGAAAATCCCATGTGTTTAGGCCCTTTGCTAATATGGAGACTTTCCCAAATATCAGGCATATTATTATGTATGTGGTTAAAAATAATTTATTTGATGCCACCGCAGTCTTGTGAGAGCAAGTTTATTCCACATTTTACCTAGTTATAGATAAAAATAGTGAGTCTCAGGTAGGTAAAGGATTTTCTTAAAGTCACACAGTTAGAAAGTTGAAGAGGCAAGATTTCAACTTGGGTATCATTTCTGCAAGTTCTATGTTTTTCATAAAACATCACAACTGCCTTTTGACTGAAACTCAATTCCTCTTCTGCTGTTGCATCTCTTTACTTTTGTGGTACCAACACAATATGCTTTATTTGACAATAGACCCAGATACAGTGGCGCTGACAGATTCCACAAGCAAAGTGCCCTGTAGTAATTTGCTTGTTCACTGGAGCTTGCTCAATGCTTTTTCACAAATCATTAGGTATTTCATTTCTAGATGGTATTTTACCTAAGCAGCATTTTTCATTGACACTTAATACAAATCGTATTAAAATGTGTTACGGTAATTTATATTGTACTGGTAGCCATAAAAGTCTGAGAATTAGTTGAGTAGAACCGTCAGCAAGTGAGTACTGCCCTGTGGATCATTATGATGGAGAAGTTGCCTGAAAGCAGAACAATAGGACATAGGCACATTTCAAGTAGAGACATAAGTTAGATACTCATACACAAAAATATCCAATCCATAGGATGACCAGAAAGCACCATGAAGGTAGCTAGTTCTCATTTTCTTGACTCAGGCCCCTTCTAGACAGACAGGGCTGATGGGGTCATTTATGGCTTTATATAAACAGGAAACAACACTTAAAACATATTTATACATAGAGTCACATGACAAAAAGGGACATTTATTAATCAGAAGCTCCACTTGCGTTGTATTTTCCTTTTTATACCTGGCTTTCTGTAAAAAGGTCTCCTGCCATATGGTCAGTCCATTAATTAGGTGACATCCTGCCTCACCCCAAGTTACATAGTCACAAAGAGTTTCTATAATGACAGTTTAACCGCTGAGCCTCCTGGGAAATTAAATTCATCTGTATTTTTTCATCAGTTCAGAGAATTCCTCTTTAAGGCTCAAGCCATTGGGCCTTAGCCTCCTCCCACAGGGATGAGCTCTTCAGTGTCTACCTGTGTTTCTTTTTAATTGCTCATTATCCAGGCCATGTAGGTGCTCCCTAATTTCCCCTGTGGCTAAGAGCCTCACCAGAGTGTAAACACTCTCCCTCTTTTTGTGGCACTTTTAATTGTCGGTATTTCTCATTCTTCCTCATGAGGTAATTGGTCCCAGAGAGATCCTCCAAGAAAGCAAGAGCTGAAACTTTCTTAATTTATTAGATTATGAAATGCAGGGGTATCACAGCAAGTTTGGCTGATTGCTTTTGATTCCCTTCCTGAGATCTACCCGAGTTGAAACAGAGGCTGTTACTCCCCTGTTATCCCACTCTCGAAACCAGCTGTCCAGCAGATGCCTAGATGAGGATCATTTCTCAGATAGTTGGCATGTCTTACAGTTTTCTCAAGTAATACCTACCTATAGGCAAGCTCAGTTTTGTGTCATTTGCTTTATGCAGCACCAGCATCACCTGGGGACTTGTTAGAAATGTGAAATCTTGGGCCCCATCCCAGACCTATTGAATTGAAAACTCAGGGTGGAAGACCCAGCAATCTGCATTTTATCAAGTTGCCAGATAAATAATGCACACTAAAGTTTGAGAAACACTATTACACTACACAAAATGAGACAGGTGGTTGCAGGTATTTGTTTTTCTTATATAGTAGGACTTAACGGTATTCAGGTTTCCTTGAATAGACTCTAGACATCATTTGACAGTGTAAGTAAAAAGTAAAGTGAGCTCTTCTGTGTCTCAGGCGTTTAGAAGAAGAACACAGGACAGCATATAAAATTAGTAGTTTAGATTCAGATCTGTAGGCCTCAGAATTCTGCTAAACTGTCTGCTTTTTAAAGAAAGCAAGGCTGAACAAAGCAAGGCATGTGAAAAAGTGTTGAGGTAGTGGAAAAACTGCAGCCATATGGTTTGGGCCCCAACACCTAGCTGTTTCTATTGCCATGTTGTGATCTGGCTGCTGCTATCAAAGCTGATTTCTAGAAATAGTGTTTTCTAGGTAGTCTGCTTTACAGAACACTGTGCATGCTTTGCTTACATGCTGTTTTAGTGGAGAAGAGGTAGAACTCTCATATTTACAAAATTATTTGTGCTCAGCTGATATTGTCAGTTCCCACAGAGAGGTCAAAGTCAGGATGCATTTAAGTTAGAGATATGACATTGAAGTTAGGCTTTGAAGTTAGGCCTAGATTTGAATCTCAGTTCCTCTCCTGACTAGTCAGGTGTAAATTCTCTAAGCTGTCTTTTCTCATTCGTTAAATGGGGCTAAAGCCTACTTCAGAAGGTTGCTCTGAAAAAATCTCATTTTAATTTAGTACTATAGACAGAGCCTTCAGTGGAACCAGTACAATGCAGATGCTCCGTAAATGGGATTGCTGATAATATAGTCTTCATTTTAGGTGTCTCTCTAAGTAAATACTAAGGAGGGTTTCTTACATAAAAGTTAATCCATCTATACATATTCTGGTCAATGCTGAAGTGAGACTCTAAACTGCCATATACTCTGGAACAGATGATCTCAACTATGCTATTGTAATATTGTTCTTATGTCTGCTCATTCAATATGTATTTATTGAGCAACTACTATATATGTGTCAGGCATTATTCTAAGTACTAGGAATATAGTGACAAAAAGGAAAGTTCTTGCCCTCACGATTAATGTATTCTGGTGGAGGAGACAAACAGTAATCGATCTAGTCAACTAACTACTACCTATTCTGCATGGTTAGAGAGAGAGTGATTAGATACTATTTGAGACACAGTGGTTGAGTCACTTTTTCTCTTAAGCAGACCCCTGAGGTAAGCAAAGGATTAAGCCATTTGGGTATCTCAGGAAAGTGCGTTTCAAAACAGAGCAAATGTATCACTGGAATAAGTGCTTAAGGATTAATTAGTTAATTTTTTTTAAGTGTAAAGACAATAAAAACACCTTGCGGAAACTTTTATTTTTAACTTATTACCCTGTTAACCTCAAGCAATACAAAAAACTTTTTCCTTCCAGTGTTTTTCTACATTTTTCATACATGGGCACACATAAGTTATTGTGTGCCTAAAATTGTTTTTTTATACTTAAGCATTTCTCCATGTTGTTTCATCATAATTTCATAATATTTTTATAATAATTTTAACATTATCAATTATTCCATTAGGGATTTATATAAATAAAAAATAAAATACTATATGCCTAAAGATTTTCACTGAAGCATTATTATAGTTCTAAACATTGGAAACAACTAAATGTATTAACAATAGTATCATATTTAGATTACTTCTGGTGTTTAGTAGTACTGTAATGAATATCATTAAACATAATGTTTTCTTCTTTTGAATTATTTGTATTAATTAATTCCCAGGACTTAGATGTCTATACCTTTTTTAAAAAAACCTTGATATAGATTATCAAGTGACTCTCCAAAAGAATAATACAGTTAATATTATTACCAGGAATATATGAATATATGGATCATTCCATATATCTTTTAGCATTGAGTATATTTATTTAACACTGTTTTTACTACTTAGCTAAAATTAGAAAATCAACTACTGATTAGCAAAAATTACGAATTCATTGTTTTCTTTTGAGTTTCCTGACTTACTCATAATGTCCAACATATTATTATTAAAAGTATCTATTTTGGGGCTATTTGTTGATTTGTGAGGTGCACTTGTTTTAAAAGGTTTTAAAAAACATTCACTATGAGTTTCTCATTCTCAGTGTAGCTCCATTACCTGGACATGGGATCAGGAAGACTCAAGCCAAGAATTTTCTAATATGTGTCTAACAGTGAAAATTTCATGTATTAAAGAGAAAGTTCTTATACCTCAACAAATTGCTTTTTAAATGTTTTTATTATAGTACAGTCTAAACATTAAAGTACTTCCTTACCTAGCTTCAGTAAGTATAAGTGTTTTGCCAAATGGATTCCTCTATTAACTTTCACCCATCCATCCATATTTTTTCTTGCTGGAATATTGAGAAGCAAGTTTAGAAGTCATGTAATCTCATCAAGAATAGGTTTCAGGTGGTTGGTGCAGTATACTTCTTGTTGAATCACATCGAGAGGTATATAATGACTGGTTGACCACTTTTATTGATAACTAACATTGACCACTAGATTTAAGCAGTGTCATCCTGATCCATTTTAAAGTTCCCCATTGATGACTATTGCCTAAATCCAATGGAATAGGTGGTAAAATGCTGAATTTTCTATTATTCCTTCTATATTTATTAGCTGAGTTCTACAAAAACTTTCTATCATCAATTATTGGATTATCTTGAAATATATCTCATACAGGAAAGGTGAGATAAGTGTTTGACACTTTCTGTTAATAAGAGTAATTATAAGGATAATAAATGGGTTCATTAACAATGTCCAATGGAAACCAATAAATTTTTATTTTTTAAAAATCATTATGCACTCATGGAGTTACATATACTTGGTATAATTTGATCTATTGAAGTAGTATTTTTTAATGCTCACGTTTTTTCGTCTGAGGTCAGAGGTAGCCCCTTCAATACGGTTACTGTATCTTTCTGATATGATCCCAGTAATCCTCCTATTTCCTTGGCACAGCGAGATACATCAGGCCTATCTTGTCAACTCTGCCACATACTTGGAATCATCCATTTCTCCAAAAAGACTGCTTCAGTGAGGGTATTTAAAAATTAAGAGTGTTCATTATTTCTGGGATGTCATTTCTTCTAGGTTTTTCCGTGGACAGAGCTTCAGATCTACTTTCTAAGGTTTTTAAATTTTATAGAGACAGGGTCTCATGCTGTCTCCCAGGCTGGAGTGCAGAGGTGCTGTCATAGCTTGCTGCACCCTTGAACTCCTGGACTCAAGCAATTCTCCCACATCAGCCTTCTGAGTAGCTGGGACTACAGATGTGTACCACCAGGTCGGGCTAATTTTTAAAATTTTTTTGTAGAGAGTGGGTCCGACTATGTTGCCCAGGGCTCATCTCAAACTCCAGGCTTCAACCAGTCCTCCCGCCTCAGCCTCTCAAAGTTCTGAGAGTACAGGCAGGAGCCACTGCACCCCGATAGAATCTGTTCTTTTTTTTTTTTTTTTTAAAGAAAAGTAAGTCATGGGTTCATACTAATATATCTGATATAGTATAAGAATACAGTTTTTTGTTTGATTTGTTTGATTACTTGTGTCTTTTTTAATGCTGGAAATCTTGCTTTCCAAAGGCATTAATATAATTATTTGCTTTATTATACAATCTACCTATAATAATTTCAAAAAATACATAAATATTATAAATGAACTAATTATTTTTATTGTGTGTACAGACATGCATGTATATATAGTATTGTATTATTTTATTGTATATTTTAAGGTACACAACATGATATTTTGATATACACAGTGAAATATTTACTACAGTTAGGCAAATTAACATACCCATCCTCACTCATAGTAACCCTTTTCATGTGTATGTGGTAAGAGCATCAGAATCTACTCTCAGCACATTTCCAGTATATATAAAAACAGTTTAAGATTTCTTTTTAGCTCATTTTGTCTTTAGAATACATCATTAGGACTGTACACTCTCAACACTATCATTTAAAGTTACTTGTATGAACTATTTCTTTTTTATTATTATACTTTAAGTTCTGGGGCACATGTGCAGAATGTGCAGGTTTGTTACATAGGTATACATGTGCCATGGTGGTTTGCTGCACCCATCAATCTGTCATCTACCTTAGGTATTTCTCCTTTGTTATCCCTCCCCTAGCCCCCGGCTCCCCATCAGGTCCCGGTGGGTGATATTCCCCTCCCTGTGTCCATGTGTTCTCATTGTTCAACTCCCACTTATGAGTGGGAACATGTGGTGTTTGGTTTTCTGTTTTTGTGTTAGTTTGCAGAGAATGATGGTTTCCAGCTTCATCCATGTCCCTGCAAAGGACATGAACTCATCTTTTTTTATGGCTGCATAGTATTCCATGGTGTATATGTGCCACATTTTCTTTATCCAGACTATCATTGATGGGCATTTGGGTTGATTCCAAGTCTTTGCTTTTGTGAATAGTGCCGCAGTAAACATATGTGTGCATATGTCTTTATGGTAGAATGATTTATAATCCTCTGGGTATATACCTAGTAATGGAATTGCTGGGTCAAATGCTATTTCTGGATCTAGATCCTTGAGGAATTGCCACACAGTCTTCTACAATGGTTGAACTAATTTACGCTCCCACCAACAGTGTAAAATCATTCCTATTTCTCCATATTCTCTCCAGCATCCGTTGTTTTCTGACTTTTTAAAGATCACCATTCTAACTGGCATGAGATGGTATCTCATTGTGGTTTTGATTTGCATTTCTCTAATGACAAGTGATGATGAGCTTTTTTTTTTTCATATGTTTCTTGGCTACATAAATGTCTTCTTTTGAGAAGTGTTTGTTCACGTCCTTTACTCACTTTTTGATGGGGTTGTTTTTTTCTTGTAAATTTGTTTAAGTTCATTGTAGATTCTGGATATTAGTCCTTTGTCAGATGGACAGATTGCAAAAATTTTCTCCCATTTTGTAGGTTGCCTGTTCACTCTGATGATAGTTTCTTTTGCTGTGCAGAAGCTCTTTAGTTTAATTGGATCCCATTTGTCTATTTCGGCTTTTGTTGCCATTGCTTTTGGTGTTTTAGTCATGAAGTCTTTGCCTATGTCCTGAATGGTATTGCCTAGGTTTTCTTCTAGGAATTTTATGGTTTTAGGTCTTACGTTTAAGTCTTTAATCCATCTTGAGTTAATTTTTGTATAAGGTGTAAGGAAGGGGTCCAGTTTCAGTTGTCTGCATATAGCTAGCCAGTTTTCCCAACACCATTTATTAAATAAGGAATCCTTTCCCCATTGCTTGGTTTTGTCATGTTTGTCAAAGATCAGATGGTTGTAGATGTGTGGTGTTATTTCTGAGGCCTTTGTTCTGTTCCATTGATCTATATATCTGTTTTGGTACCAGTACCATGCTGTTTTTGTTACTGTAGCCTTGTAGTGTAGTATGAAGTCAGATAGCATGATGCTTCCAGCTTTGTTCTTTTTGCTTAGGATTGTCTTGGCTATGCGGGCTATTTTTTGGTTCCATATGAAATTTAAAGTAGTTTTTTCTAATTCTATGAAGAAAATCAATGGTAGCTTGATGCGGATAGCATTGAATGTATAAATTAGTTTGGTCAGTATGGCCATTTTCATGATATTCCTATCCATAAGCATGGAATATTTTTCCATTTGATTGTGTCCTGTGTTATTTCCTTAAACAGTGGTTTGTAGTTCTCCTTGAAGAGGTCATTCATATCCCTTGTAGATTGTATTCCAAGGTATTTAATTCTCTTTATAGCAATTGTGAATGAGTTTCACTCATGATTTTTCTCTCTATTATTGGTGTATAGGAATGCTTGTGATTTTTGCACATTGATTTTGTATCCCGAGACTTTGCTGAAGTTGCTTATCATCTTTAGGAGATTTTAGGCTAAGATGATGGGGTTTTCTAAATATACAATCATGTCATCTGCAAACAGAGATAATTTGACTTCCTCTTTTCCTATGTGAATACTCTTTATTTCTTTCTCTTGCCTGATTGCCCTGGCCAGAACTTCCAACACTATGTTGAATAGGAGTGGTGAGAGACAGCATCCTTGTGCCGATTTTCACAGGGAAAGGTTCCAGTTTTTGCCCATTCAGTATGATATTGGCTGTGAGTTTGTCATAAATAGCTCTTATTATTTTGAGATACATTCCATCAATACCTAGTTTATTGAGAGATTTTATCATGAAGGGGTGTTAAATTTTGCCAAAGGCCTTTTCTGCATCGATTGAGATATCATGGTTTTTGTCATTGGTTCTGTTTATGTGATGGATTACATTTATTGATTTATGTATGTTGAACCAGCTTTGCGTCCCAGGTATGAAGCCAACTTGATCGTGGTGGATAAGCTTTTTGATGTGCTACTGGATTCAGTTTGCCAATATTTTATTGAGGATTTTCGCATTGATGTTCATCAGGGATATTGGCCTGAAGTTTTCTTTTTTTGTTGTGTCTCTGCCATGTTTTGGTATTAGGATGATGCTGGCCTCATAAAATGAATTAGGGAGGATTCCCCCTCTTTCTATTGTTTGGTATAGTTTCAGCAATGCTATCAACTCCCTTTTGTACCTGTGGTAGAATTCTGTGTGAATCCACCTGGTCCCGGACTTTCTTTGGTTGGTAGGTTATTAATTACTGCCTCAATTTCAGAACTTGTTATTGGTCTATCCAGGCATCCGACTTCTTCCTGGTTTAGACTTGGGAGGGTGTATGTGTCCAGGAATTTATCCATTTATTCTAGATTTTCTAGTTTATTTGCATATAGGTGTTTATAGTATTCTCTGACGGTAGTTTGTATTTCTGTGGGATCAGTGGTGATATCCCCTTTATCATTTTTTTGTGTCTATTTGATTCTTCTCTCTTTTCTTCTTTATTAGTGTGACTAGCAGTCTATTTATTTTGTTGATCTTTTCAAAAAACCGGCTCCTGGATTCATTGATTGTTTGAAGGGTTTTTCATGTCTCTATCTCCTTCAGTTCTGCTCTGATCTTAGTTATTTCTTGTCTCCTGCTAGCTTTTGAATTTGTTTGCTCTTGCTTCTCTAGTTCTTTTAATGTAATTTTAGGGTGTCGATTTTAGATCTTTCCTGCTTTCTCTTGTGGGCATTTAGTGCTATAAATTTCCCTCTACACACTGCTTTAAATGTGTCCCAGTGATTGTGGTACATTATGTCTTTGTTTTCATTGGTTTCAAATAACTTCTTTATTTCTGCCTTAATTTTGTTATTTACCCAGTAGTTATTCAGGAGCAGGTTTTCAGTTTCCATGTAGTTGTATGGTTTTGAGTGAGTTTCTTAATCCTAAGTTCTAATTTGATTGCACTGTGGTCTGAGAGACTGTTTGTTATGATTTCTGTTCTTTTGCATTTGCTGAGGAGTGTTTTACTTACAATTATGTAGCTGATTTTAGAATAAATGCGATGTGATGCTGACAAGAATGTATATTCTGTTGATTTCGGGTGGAGAGTTGTATAGATGTCTATTATGTCAGCTTGGTCCAGAGCTGAGTTCAAGTCCTGAATATCCTTGTTAATTTTCTGTTTCATTAATCTGTCTAATATTGACAGGGGGGCGTTAAAGTCTCTCACTATTTTTGTGTGGGAGTCTAAGAGTCTGGGTCTTTGTAGGTCTCTAAGAACTTGCTTTATGAATCTGGGTGCTCCTGTATTGGGTGCATATATAATTAGGATAGTTAGTTCTTATTGCATTAATCCCTTTACCATTATGTAATGCCCATCTTTGTCTCTTTTGATCTTTGTTGTTTTAAAGTCTTTTTTTATCAGAGACTAGGATTGCAACCCCTGCTTTTTTTTTTTTCTTTCCATTTGCTTGGTAAATATTCCTCCATCCCTTTTTTTTTGAGCCTATGTGTGTCTTTGCATGTGAGATGGGGCTCCTGAATACAGCACACTGATGGGTCTTGACTCTTTATCCAATTTGCCAGTCTGTGTCTCTTAATTGGGGCATTTAACCCATTTACATTTAAGGTTAATCTTGTTATGTGTGAATTGATCCAGTCATTATGATGCTAGTTGGTTATTTTGCCTATTAGTTGATGCAGTTTCTTCATAGCATCTATGGTCTTTACAGTTTGGTATGTTTTTGCAGTGGCTGGTACCAGTTATACCTTTCCGTATTTAGTGCTTCCTTTAGGAGCTCTTCTAAGGCAGGCCTGGTGGTGACAAAATCTCTCAGCATTTGCTTGTCTGTAAAGAATTTTCTCTTTTGTTTATGAAGCTTAGTTTGGCTGGATATGAAATTCTGGGTTGAAAATTCTTTTCTTTAAGAATGTTGAATATTGGCCCCCACTCTCTTCTGACTTGTAGGGTTTCTACCAAGAGATCCCCTGTTAGTCTGATGGGCTTCCCTTTGTGGGTTACCCGGCCTTTCTCTCTGGCTGCACTTAACATTTTTTCCTTCATTTCAACCTTGGTGAATCTGATGATTATGTGTCTTGAGGGTGCTCTTCTCAAGGAGTATCTTTGTGGTGTTCTCTGTATATCCTGAATTTGAATGTTGCTGGTTGGGGAAGTTCTCCTGGATAATATCCTGAAGAGTGTTTTTTAACTTGGTTCCATTCTCCCCATCACTTTCAGGTATACACCAGTCAAATGTAGATTTGGTTTTTTCACGTAGTCCCGTATTTCTTGGAGTCCCATTTCTTTTCATTATTTTTTCTCTAATCTTGTCCGCTTGCTTTATTTCATTAAGTTAACCTGCAATCTCTGATATCCCTTCTTCTGCTTGATTGTTTCGGCTATTGGTACCTGTGTTTGCTTCACAAAGTTCTTTTGCTGTGTTTTTCAGCTCCATCAGGTCATGTATGTTCTTCTCTAAACTGGTTATTCTAGTTAGCAATTCATCTAACCTTTTTTCAAGGTTCTTAGCTTCCTTGCATTGGATTAGAACATGCTCCTTTGGCTCGGAGGAGTTTGTTATTACCCACCTTCTGAAGCCTACTTCTGTCAATTCGTCAAACTCATTCTCCATCCAGTTTTGTTCCCTTGCTGGTGAGGAGTTGTGATCCTTTGGAGAAGAGGCATTCTGGTTTTTGGAATTTTCAGCCTTTTTGCATTGGTTTCTCCCCATCTTCTTGGATGTTTCTACCTTTGGTCTTTGAACTTGGTGACCTTCAGATGGAGTGTCTGAGTGGATGTCCTTTTTGTTGATGTTGATGCTATTCCTTTCTGTTTGTTAGTCTTCCTTCTAGCAGTCAGGCTCCTCTGCTACAGATCTGCTGGAGTTTGCTGGAGGTAGACTCCAGACCCTGTTTGCCTGGGTATCACCAGCAGAGGCTGTAGAACAGCAAAGATTGCTGCCTGTTCCTTCCTTTGGAAGCTTCATCCCAGAGTGGTGCCTGCCAGATGCCAGCCAGAGATCTCCTGTATGAGGTGTCAGTCAGCCCCTACTGGGAGGTGTCACCCAATCATGAGACATGGGGGCCATGGACCCACTCAAGGAGGCAGTCTGACCCTTAGCAGAGCTCAAACCCTGTGCTGGGAGATCCACTGCTCTCTTCAGAGCTGTCAGGCAGGGATGTTTAAGTCTGCTGAAGCTGAGCCCACAGCCACCCCTTCCCCCGGGTGCTCTGTCCCAGGGATTTAGGGGTTTTATCTATTAACCCCTTACTGGGGCTGCTGCCTTTTTTTTTCAGAGATGCTCTGCCCAGAAAGGAATCTAGAGAGGCAGTCTAGCCACAGCAGCCTTGCTGAGCTGCAGTTGGCTCCACCCAGTTTGATCTTCTGAGTGGCTTTGTTTACACTGTGAGGGTAAAACCACCTACTCAAGCCTCAGTAATGGTGGACGCTCCTCCTCACACCAAGCTCTGGCATCCCAGGTCAAGCTCAGACTGCTGTGCTGGCAGCGAGAATTTCAAGCTAGTGGATCTTAGCTTGCTGGACTCCATGGGGGTGGGACCTGCCAAGCCAGACCACTTGGCTCCCTGGCTTAAGCCGCCTTTCCAGGGAAGTGAACAGTTCTGTCTTGCTGGCATTCCAGGCACCCCTGGGATATGAAAAAACAAACAAATAAACAAAAAACTCCTGCAGCTAGCTCAGTGTCTGCCCAAACAGCGACCCAGTTTTGTGCTTGAAACCCAGGGTCCTGGTGGCGTAGGCACAAGAGGGAATCTCCTGGTCTGCGGTTGTGAAGACTGTGGGAAAAGTACAGTATCTGGGCCAGAGTGCACTGTTCCTCACAGCACAGTTTCTAATGGCTTCCCTTTGCCAGGAGAGGGAGTTCCCTGACCCCTTGCACTTCCCAGGTGAGGCGACGCCCCACCCTGCTTCGGCTCACCCTCCATGGGCTACACCCATTGTCCGGTCAGTCTCAATGAGATGAACTGGTTACTTCAGTTGGAAATGCAGAAATCACCTGCCTTGTGCATCAACCTCGCTGGGAACTGCAGACCAGAGCTGTTCCTATTGGGCCATCCTGCCAGCAATCTCCGAATTATTTCTTTTATTGCTTGTGTCATCAGTTTGATGTACAGTTAATTTGCTTCAATTTGATTGAATTTTTTAGGGATTTGTGTTTTTCTATTTTAATTTTTTCACTTTTTAATTTTATACAACAATAATTGAAACCATACATATACTTAGGAGCTCTTTGTATTAGCTATGTTTTTCTGGAATATAATCAGCAAATATTTTCTTCAGATTGTTCTTTGTCTTTGTTTATGGTGCTTTTTTGACATGTGTAAGTCATTCAGATTTTTTTTATGTAGCTAAATGTATTAATATTTAACTTGCTTTTGGAATTTGGGCCCTATTTATGACAGTTTTTCTATTTCCAGATTAAAGAGGAATACATCACTAATGACAAGATATGAAATGCAAATGCACACATTAAAAAAACCCTGGCCGGGCGCGGTGGCTCACGCCTGTAATCCCAGCACTTTGGGAGGCCGAGGTGAGTGAATCACGAGGTCAGGAGATCGAGACCATCCTGGCTATAATGGTGAAACTCTGTCTGTACTAAAAATACAAAAAAATGAGCCGGCCGTGGTGGCGGGCACTGGTAGTCCCAGCTCCTTGGGAGGCTGAGGCAGGAGAATGGCATGAACCTGGGAGGCAGAGCTTGCAGTGAGCCAAAGTCTTGCCACTGCACTCCAGCCTGAGTGACAGAGCGAGACTCTGTCTAAAAAACAAAACAAAACAAACAACAACAACAAAAAAAAAACCCTAAGTATCATTAGCCATTTGGGAAATACAAATCAAAACTACCATGAGATAACATTGTATAGATAGATAACATCCATTTGATTGATTAAACAGGAAATATCTGGATATATCAAGTGATATAAAGACTGAGGAAGAACTGGGATTTTCATACACTGCTGGTAAACAATCAAAATATACCCACACAAAAAATAAAAAAAAGAGGAATACATCTATTTTTAATTTAAATATGTGATATGAGTCATTGTGTCTAGATCTTGCATCCATTTGGAAATTATTATTTACTAGTATTTTATTTTAAAATATTAGACACTTTTTTTTCTTCCCAGATGCTGTTTTAGATACTGGAGATATAATGGTGACAAGATCAACAATATCTAGTTTCTCTCAGAGCTAATGTTCCTGTAAGGAGAGACAGATCACAAAGATGATTTTAGATAATGGTAAATGCTATAAAGACAGTGAAAGAAGATGATGTGACAAGGAGTGACTGAAGAGGTGCCTCTCTGATAAGATGATATTTGAGTGATTCCTGCATCACATGAAGAGGGCAACTATATCAGGCTCTGGGACAGAACTATCCAAGCCAAGGGAATACTTAGTACAAAGGCACTGAGGAGCAATAGCCCCTAACACTTATTAAATGTTTACTATGAACCAGACACAATGGCAAAATACTTCACCTGCAGTATCTCATTTATTTCTTACAACTACCCTTTGAATTAGGTAACAATAATCATCCTATTTTGAATACAAGGACACTGAGATTGCCAAACACTTTACCTGCATTATCTCATTTATTTCTCACAACTACCCTTTGAATTAGGTAACAATAATCATCCTATTTTGAATACAAGGACACTGAGATTGAAAGGGCCTCCTCTCAGTCTCCAGTGTAGCTTTCAGGGCTCAACCTGCAACAGTGAATTCCTGATTTTCTCTCTCCAGGCTTTCATGAGAAGGACAAGAAGCCATATTGCCGAAAGGATTTCTTAGCCATGTTCTCACCCAAGTGTGGTGGCTGCAATCGTCCAGTGTTGGAAAACTACCTTTCAGCCATGGACACTGTCTGGCACCCAGAATGCTTTGTTTGTGGGGTCTGTATAATCACTTTTCTTCTGGACTTAGGGAAAGTCAAGGGTTCTCCTCTCTGAGAGGAAGAGCTGCAGTTAGTGAAAGGATTCGCAGTCCTGAATGAGGAATGGATGTGGGCATCCTAAAGGAGAAACGAGATACAAATCCATTGTGGGCATTTGCTTGTCTGTTTTGCAAGCAGACAATCTAGCCTCCATTTGTCAAGAATCTGAGGGAAATTCCTGTAGCTGGCAGGTCACTGGCAGGAATTTCAAGGCTGAAAATTTTACATTGCTGACATTTTACCTCTTGACATTTGCATTCCTTTTCTCTCTCTTCTCTCTACCCCTAGGACTGCTTCACCAGTTTTTCTACTGGTTCCTTCTTTGAACTGGATGGACGTCCATTCTGTGAGCTCCATTACCATCACCGCCGGGGAACGCTCTGCCATGGATGTGGACAGCCCATCACTGGCCGTTGTATCAGTGCCATGGGGCACAAGTTCCATCCTGAGCACTTTGTGTGTGCTTTCTGCCTGACACAGTTGTCGAAGGGCATTTTCAGGGAGCAGAATGACAAGACCTATTGTCAACCTTGCTTCAATAAGCTCTTCCCACTGTAATGCCAACTGATCCACAGCCTCTTCAGGTTCCTTATACAATTTAAACCAAGAGAGGAGAGGAAAGGGTAACTTTGCTGTTCTGACCTTCTGCTTAATAGTCTTATAGAAAAAGGTGATGAGCAAATAAACGAACTTCTAGACTTTACATGACTAGGCTGATAATCTTATTTTTGAGGCTTCTATACAGTTAATTCTATACATTCTCTTTCTCTCTTCTCCAATCAAGTACTTGGAGTTAGATTTAGGTCCTTCTATCTAGTCCCTCTACAGATGTATTTTCCACTTGCATAATTCATACCAACACTGGTTTCCTTAGGTTTCTCCATTTTCACCTCTACTGATGGCCCTACTCAGATCTTCTCTAATTTGGTCCTGATACTTGTCTCTTTTCAAGTTTTCCCATGTCCCTGTGGCTCGCTGTCTTACAATCACTGCTGTGAAATCATGATACCACTCCTACCTCTTTGCATCTTCCTTCAGTGTATTTTTGTTTTTCAAGAGGAAGTATATTTTAACTGGACAACTTTAAGTACTGACATCATTGATAAATAAATCAGCTTGTGGTTTCAATAACTCATTGTCATATTTGTTTGGGAGATAAACTTTGTGCTTCCTGTGTCATATACTAGGCACTATGTACAGTTATGATTATATCAACTCTCTTGTTTCCTTCCATCCAATGCACACTTTAAAAATTTTAATTGGAAGAAATTAAAAGGAGGGTCTCCTTTTCACTAATTTTTGTTTTTAGTTTGGTCCCATAACCATTTTATTTTCTGGACTTAGATGATTGTATCATTTTTAAAAATGACAAAACTTCTTAAGATTGTTTTTATTACTGTGTTTACAGAAGGAGAAACTCTGGCTCTCCATTAGATACATTACAAATTCATTTCTTTTTTTTTTTTTTCTGAGATGGAGTTTCACTCTTGTTGCCCAGGCCAGAGTGCAATGGTGTGATCTCAGCTGACCACAACTTCCACCTCCCGGGTTCAAGCAATTTTCCTGCCTCAGCCTCCTGAGTAGCTGGAATTACAGGCATGTGCCACCATGCCCGGCTAATTTTTGTATTTTTAGTAGAGACGGGGTTTCTCCATGTTGGTCAGGCTGGTCTCAAACTCCCGACCTCAGGTGATCTGCCTGCCTCAACCTCCCAAAGAGTTGGGATTACAGGTGTGAGCCACCATGCCTGGCCACAAATTCATTTCTAAAGTAAAAAATGAAACACACAATTTTACATTTGCCTCCTGAAGACAAATGAGATGGCTGTTCTTAGAGCATCTCTGAAGAAAAATGCTGTAAAATCTCAAATGATTATCTAGAATTAGGAAAGCCAAGCCTCAAAGAAAAATTCCTCTTAATCATTTGTTCATCTCAAAGTATTATAAGTAAAAGTGTGGAAAAGCTTGCCAGGTTATCAGAGAATCTGACTTTCTTATGTCCTATCAGTTTACTGTCCTACAGTTTACTTTTTATAAAAGTAAGCTTCACAAGGACTCATCTTTCTGCAAAAGAGATATTGAGAAGATCAGTACAATATATTTCTCACCATGGTCTTAAAAATAATTGTGTGATTATTTGTTATAACAAAAACCAGACTCTTAGAATCCTTGATTCTGAAATAAGTTACTGGCAAAAACGCCTTCACTGGAGGTATTTTTAAAAATAGGACAAAATTTGGTGTCTTTAGATTGATAGAGGAATAGTACTACTTGGGAGAACTGAAATGGATTAAATGTTTCTTGCCAAACTTTATTATATCTATGTCCTTTGTTGGAATGGATAATAAAGGGGTTTTGAGAGTTATAAGGAATTGGCAACAGTTAATTCTATAAAATAGGAACTCCAAATGCATGTAAGATATGTGGGAGGCCACACAGATATGGAACCATCTGGCCTCTATCCTGTTTGGCTGTCTGAGAGCGCCAGACTATGCAGAATACACATTCAACTTTTAAACATCCTCTTTGCAATGTCTTCAGTCAACGATGTCACACGCAGGTGTTAATATGGCGCTGTTCTTGGTTGCCCTGGCAATTTGACAAAGTAAACTTGGAGTTTTAGCCCTTAAAATGTACAGGTGCTAAAACTTTTTTTTTTTTAAAGGATTAGCTATTTTGAGACTTCAATAGAATTTAACTATTTTTAAATGTCAAAGAAAATCCAAAGTTCACTAAGATGCAATAAAGAAGTGAAAACATTTTCTTCCCACATTTAACGGAAGTGGTTTTACATGCTCAAAAAGAGATACTGACTTCAGGACCAGTGTTTTAGCAATAAGGAAACTACCCACAAGTGAAAAGTTCTGCTTTTTAAAAACCCTGGAAATGTCATTACTAAAATTGATCACGTACCTAATTACTTTTGGTTTTGAGTAACTTCTAGGGTGTTTAAAAAATAAAACCCACCCTCACAGGACAGGGGTTTTCCACCAGTGAATATAAACATATAGAAAGGAATATGCTCTAGAGTTGGCACTCTGTTCTCAAAGGGGAGTCCCTCAATTAGTTTGGTCAGTTTTTCTTTGAAGTAAATCTAGTCTCTTCCAAGGTGATACTTTGATAAAGACAATTGGAGTTGTAGTATGGCTGCCAGCGCATGCTTCTTTTTTCACAACCAGTAGGGGGAGCAAGAGTGCTTTTATCGAGCATTTGCAAGGAAAAGTTCCGGGATTCATCCTCACTGGTCTAGCTTAGGTCACATACCAGTAATTTTTGCTGGGGGAATGGATTCCGCAGCTTGGCTTAAACCAGACTGAATTACTTCCAAAGTTAGAAGCAGGACTCAGTTTCCCGAAAGCTTTGTGGAGGAGATGTGAAGAATTCGTATCCGGCCATTGCACTCCAGCCTGGGCGGCAGAGCGAGACTCCGTCTCAAAAAAAAAAAAAAAAAAAAGTGAAAATACTGGAGTTTCTGACTTTCAAGGTAATGTAGAAGGTAAGCAAGTAGGCATTGTCAGTATCCTGAGGGATCATGTCTAAGAACTTTACAGAACCCAAAGGCAGAGGAGAGCCCGGAAATGCTGGTGTCCTGAGGAACATGCAGCAGAGGCACTGCTCTTCTGAGCCCCTAGGGGCGCACCGCTGAGAAACATCAAAAGCCGCTTCGGCTTGGCAGTCTGGAAAAGATCTTCCAACTGAAATCAAGGAGAGAAAGAGTAGCAACTTCCTTTATAGGGGAGTGTCTTAGGCATAAGCAGGTCCTCAATAAGGCAGTGGTGGCAGCCACTGAAATATGACACTGAAAAAGAGACTGCCTGTCCCCAAAATATTGTGGAGGTTGTGTTACCAGGTAAAACTTACTATCAGTGCAGCACGTCAGTGCTGGGAACACAGAGCTCGGTGGGGAAATGGAAATCTACTGGGATCCACAGGATAAAAAGAAAGAAATCTCAGGTAAAAGCTGGTGCTTGGGTTGTACTTGTTGCAAATTTATAACTTTGCCAGAAGGCAGTGGTGTCTCAAATTTATAAGAAAGGAGACAGTTTATGTAGGACATTCTCCTACCCTAGATATAGTGTATAGTGCCTGAATTGATTTTCCATGGGGGTAAGTCTCCTCACTCTGTTTAGGTTCATAGACCATGGATTCTGGACAATTGCACAGACTTCCTGGCATCCTATTGAGAGCCATCCATCTTCCCTTCCTATTTTGGATATCATTAAATCACAATAAATACTGTATTATGGGAATAACATTTTTCCTGGGTTAAGTACCTCAATTCTAGTGAGAGATATCTCAGATCACAGGTGTTACTGGAAAAACTCCTAAAGCTGAAAATGAACAGACCAATAAATCAGAAAGACTTTACTTTCTCTAAACTTTAACTTACAGAATTTGATTTTGGATTTTAATGTTTTTGAACTTGGATATGCTGTGTTGAATAATATTGGATATGATTGAGGATGGGACGTGAAATGAAAGGGGAGTAAATTTCTCAGCTGTTTTCCCCTATAGTCTAGTTTCTCCACAAAGAACTGCATCTCCTATTCTTGGTCCACGTGTTTAGGCGAGGCTGACTTTAACCTCAGCCTCAGAAATGGGTACAGTCCCAGGTCTGACCAATAAAATTCCTTTGCTCCTCTGAAGGAAGGTGATTGGATCAGGGATAGACATGTGACACCCAGCAAAGCCAGTGACCTTTACTAGATTTATTCAGAAAGAACATTCCCATTCTTTGGAATTCCAGTTGTGTGATAATAAAAACCCGTTGTTGCTGATAAATATTTTTATCATCACTTAGGGGGAGGCTGTCTGAGAAAGAGGCCAGCACAGAGGAACATAGAACCGAGTAATGGAGAGGCTGTGTTTTCTTTTTTTGAGCCACTCAGTTCTACCATAGCAGCATCTTAATCATAGACTAGGAAAGTATGTGAGCAAATAAACTCTCTTTTTTTGTTTACATTGGACAAATAAACTCAGTGTTGGTATAGAACATATATTGTGTGTCATCATGGAAAACTAATACACAAAAATAGTGTTTGATCAATTCTTGATGCTTTTTACACCAGAGCACAGTGAAACTCTATAGTTTAAAGTGAAGTCATCCTGTGGATAGCTTGTATATTTAGAGTACAAACTTCTTGCTCCTGTCCAATTTTGCAGTATCTGTCACTATTACAAAGGTGAAGAAAAAGGTTGGGAGGGTGTTGTCATCCTCTTGAGATTTAAAATTGTTTTGGAAATCGTGGTATTCATGCTACTTTGTTTAATTATCACCCAGAGAGAACTATTACATATGTGATATTACTGCAATACTCTTTATAGTGAAAAATAGTTTTAAAACATCCTGATATCCCACTTGCAAACAAAAAAGAAAGAAAAATTAGACAATTATAAGATAAATAAATTTACATTTATCTTGTGTCTTAGTCTGCACAGCTGCCATAACAAAATACCATAAATTGGGTGTCTTAAACTGCAGAAATTTATTTTCGCACAGATCTGGAGATGAGAAGTCTCAGATTAAGGTCTGCAAGTTTGGACTTTATTGAGAGCTCTTTTCTTGGCGTGCAGATAGCTGCCTTCTTGCTTTGTCCTCACAGGGTGAAAAGAGGGGACAAAGAGAGGGAGAGAGACAGAGAAACCACAAGAGATCTGGTGTCTCTTCTTGTAAGGACACCAATCTTAACGGATCAAGGCCCCAACACTTATGATTTCATTTAATCCTAATTACCTCTTTACTTCCACATTGGGGTTAGGCCTTCAACATATTTTGGAATGACACATACATTCAGCCCATTACATCCTGAAAGGTGCTACTTAAAGAAAGTTAGGTTTATATGAAGTTAAGGAGGAAAAAGAAGACATTTATAGTGATTCTGAGAGGGGGACCTTAAGGACACTTTTCAGTGCTTTGGAGGTTGGAAGTGGTTATTTTCATTATGTTCAGTAATACTTAGAAAATATGACTTTCTGTCTCTAGGTGCTCTTGCATTTTCAGACACGAGTTAGAAAATATTGGAGTCTCAAAAATAAAATGAAGAACTTGGAGATTTTCCTAAGACAAGCTGAAAATTTTGAAAGGGAGGAAAAGTAGGACTTAAGAAAGTTACAGGATATATAAGAGAATTTGTGAGTTGGGCAAGGTGAAATTTTCAGAGCTTTCAGTAAAGGAGGCAAGATGGGCCGTATAACACACTCTCTGTGAGGAAAAGAAAGACAGGGTGGGGGGAATTGTCACTCAGTCCCTTACACAAACTACCTGGTGAAGCTACTACTTATCCTGGATTGTCTCACAGTTTGGGGTTTTTCTAGAAGTGGACGCTGAGACTAGGACATGTGTAGTCTATCTAGGAGGTGATCTCTAGATGTACAGGTAGGAGAGACAGAAGTGAGAAAGAAAAGGCAAGGAGGGGCCAGGTGCGGTGGCTCACGCCTGTAGTCCCAGCACTTTGGGAGGCTGAGGCGGGCAGATCACGAGGTCAGGAGATCGAGACCATCTTGACCAACACAGTAAAACCCCATCTCTACTAAAATACAAAAAATTAGCCGGGCGTGGTGGCACGTGGCCTGCAGTCCCAGCTACTCGGGAGGCTGAGGCAGAGGAATCACTTGAACTCGGGAGGCTGAGGTTGCAGTGAGCCAAGCTAGCACCACTGCACTTCAGCCTGGGCAACAGAGCGAGACTCCACCTGAAAACAAAACAAAATGAAACAAAACAAACCCAAAAACCAAACAAAAAAGAAAAGGCAAGGAGGCCAGATCAGTTTGCATTAATGAACAGGTTACTGTCATGGGAAGTTGGAATTGAATACTTAGAGAACTTCTGGGATTCATTGTAGAGTACAAGGGGTGGTCCACCAACCCTTACACCCCACTGTGTCTTCCTTGTACTCAAGCTGCATGTACTCTGAGGCCAAAGAAAGCCCTTCTTCTAAGTCACAGGCACTTTGAGTAGGAAGCAGCAGTGCGCACCTAGCAGTAAGTGCCAACAGATAGGAGTGGGGAACTGATGCCATTTGTTGGGTAAAGTTATCAAGGGTTAAGGTTAAAAGGAAGAAAATCGGCTGGGCGCGGTGGCTTACGCCTGTAATCCTAGCACTTTGGGAGGCCGAGGCGGGGAGATCACAAGGTCAGGAGATCGAGACCATCCTGGCTAACACAGTGAAACCCCGTCTCTACTAAAAAATACAAAAAACTAGGCGGGCGTGGTGGCGGGGGCCTGTAGTTCCAGCTACTCGGGAGGCTGAGGCAGGAGAATGGCGCGAACCCGGGAAGTGGGTGGAGCTTGCAGTGAGCTGAGATCGCGCCACTGCACTTCAGCCTGGGGGACAGGGCGAGACTCCGTCTCAAAAAAAAAAAAAAAAAGGAAGAAAATCATAACAAAGGTCTTCACATTACTGGTAATCACAAGGCTGAATTTGTGGTAAGCCATGTATTTGCAAAGTTTTATAATATTCCCAGCTCTATGAAGCTTAATGTGTTTCATCTAAGGTAGTATTAGTAGAGGAGATAACAGAAGGGAGAAAGTGGGCAAGGATTATTATTTCCATTTACCTGTGGAAGAAGCTGTCGATTATATGAATAGGTCAAGGTGACTTGATTTAGAAACAGAACTAAAGTTTGTTAATTCCTTGTCGGAGATGCTTTATTTTAGGCTGTATATCAACAATGTAAAGTACCCATGAGGTGAATTTTCAAGGGACAAGCAAGGGCACTAGGGCACCAAAGTGATCTACTCTAGGCTACACAGTTTTGGTTATAGTGGCAAGAGTAGCAGCCATGGCATCAGACAAACCAAAATTTAAATGTTGAACTTACCACTTGCAAACTGTAAGTGAATTTACCACTTGTAAACCTTGGTTAAACCACTTATCTTCTCTAAATTTAGGTTTCATAATATGTTAAACATGGGTAATAATACTTCCCACGTGGGTTTGTTGTGGGGATTAACTGAGATAATAAGTGAGAAAGGGCTTTGTAAACTTCCAAGTACCATACATAAAAGGCATTAACAAAATAGTCCAAGAGATGTGTGAAGAAGTCAACACAACATCCATTCCTAGCATTTCCATGGAGACCGAGAAACCATAGCAGGCTTTTAGTTGTTTTTGTATGATTTTAGAAATCTTTTTTAAGGCTCGGGATGAAAGCGGATGGAATTGAAAATGCTGATTAGAAGTGCTTGAGTTTGAGCTCATAATCTTCCTTTGCAGCAGCATATTGACAAAGTAATACTCAAGAGTGAACAATTTCCATGGCACAGGAAATCTATCCAGTTAGCCACTTCCCATAGATAGAAAACAGCTCACCCAGGTCAAGGAAGCATAGCCATGAGAAAAGAGCTCAGGAGTCTTCCAGGGCCAAGATTTTCCACTGCCTGCCATAGGTCTAACTATAATCCAGGGGAAATTTCTAGGAAAGTCTTTGTTATCACTATTACGTAAAATAATTCAGCTTGGCAAAGATATAATTCTATATGCCTTCTGATCAACAGCTAGGTGATGGATGGTACTCTGTTAGCCAATACCAAACCCACTGACAGGAATATTGTGGTCTTTTGGTACATGAATTATTAGAGACTGATGTAGTTGAGTTGCAGTTAAAAGGTGGGGAAGACTTTATGTTGTGGGTCTTGACTTCAGGTTTGAGTTTCCATCCCAGCTCTACCACTTACTAGTTCTGTTCCTTCATAAATATCCTTTGGTTTTTGAGCATTTATTCATTCACTCAGGGAAAAGAAAGTTGAGTTAGAAGTTTAGATCCAAAGATGATCAAAGTTGAGAAGTGATTTTTGGATGTAACTGGACAGAGACCACAGAGATGCAGATATTGGTGATTTAAGAGATGTAAGGTGACATAACTAAACCAGATTCTAAAGGATAGAGATGATATGGAGGCAGGAGCCCAGATGAGAGTTATCCTTAGGAACAAGAGTGTTCCATCTTCCATGTGTTTACATAGGCAAGTGTTTTGTAACATAGCAGACAGATACGGTTTCCTTTTCAAAAGTGGGAGCAAGATATATTTCAAGACACCGGTTTAAACTATTTTCATTAGCAAATAGCCCCAGGGTTTATCAGTTTACAAATTTTCCATGTTTGTTCATAATGGCAAGCATACAGTGCTACTTTAAAGTATCACATCCAGTGATCTGAAAGCTAGCTTGTTTAGGACAAATACATTTCCCTGAGGTGGGCTCCTAAATTGATACACCTGTGCCTTCTCCAATTTATTAAATAGAGAATCAGATGGGATTTGCATAATTCAGTAGGTCCTGCTGTCAAAAGGCACTGTTCTAGGTTCCAGAAGAAACCTAAGATGAGTAAGACATAGTCTGCCTTCAGAAAATGTACAGCCCAGGAAGGACCCCCACATTCAGTCCCTAATATGAGTTTGTCCATACAAGATAGTTTCTGGACAGGATTGTGTAATAGGTAGGAACATAGGAGTGGGAGAAGCTAAAGTATTGGGTTCTGGGGAAAGAAACAAAAGGAGACATAATATACAGGAGCAAATAACACAAGGCATTTTGAAAAAAAAGTTATAAATAGGACACACATAATTGTTTAAAACATCAGAGAAAAACTTCACTTTGGAGATGACATTAATTTGAACCTACAAGTAAAAGTGATTAAAAAAATAAATAAATAAAACTAGGGCATTCCAAACTGAGGTAACAGCATGAAATACATCAAAGGGGGACAGCATACATGGTGTGGTGAGTGAAGGACGGTTCACTCACCCGTTCATTGAGCATCCATGGTGTGCCAAACACTGAGGCATGGTCACTTTGGGGTCTATGTGGATAGAAAGTAGGATGCTTGGTGGCTATCAAGAGAAATAAAAACTGGAAAAACTATTCAGGGTTAGAGTGCTTTGAATGTCAGGCTTGGGAAGCGGGACATCATCTTGTAGGCAACAGTCATCAACGGTGTTGAATGCAGTGGATTGAGGGGAGAATGGGAGGCAGCAGAATGTGTGACCACGCACGAGCTGGGGTTCCAAGTTTTCTGTGTTTGCTCCATTGTCCCATTGGACTTTACCTACAAAATGCAAATTCAAAGATAACATTTTAAATAATTTGAATATGCCAATCACAAGATGTTAGTCTCCAAGGGTGGGACTTTTCTGAGCACAGAGTCTTGTGCGACTGTACTGTTTTGCACATCTGTGAAGCTAGTCTTGGAGCAACCTTTAAGAATCTTGTTTCAGCTAGACAAGAGAAATAAGTGTTGAGATTTATGGCACATCAGGGTGACTATAGTCAATAATAACATGTCAAAATAACTTACAGAGTAAATTTCAAATGTATCACCACAAAATAATGTCAAAGCTGGCACGGTGGCTCACGCCTGTAATCCCAGCACTTTGGGAGGCCGAGACGGGCGGATCATGAGGTCAGGGATTGAGACCATTTCGGCTAACATGGTGAAACCCTGTCTCTACTAAAAATACAAAAAATTGGCTGGGCGTGGTGGCGGGCGCCTGTAGTCCCAGCTACTAGGGAGGCTAAGGCCTGAGAGTGGCGTGAATCCGGGAGGCGGAGCTTGCAGTGAGCCGAGATCGCGACACTGCACTCCAGCCTGGGCGACAGAGTGAGACTCCATCTCAAAAAATTAAAAAATAAAAAACAAAAAAACGTCAAGAGGTGATGACTATATTAGCTTGATTTAATTACTCCACATTGTATATCCATATCAAAACATCACATCATACTCCATAAATGTAATACAACTATGATTTGTCAATTAAAAATAATATAAATAAACCAAAGAAAAAATATTATTTCAACATAATGGAGTAGAAACAGTTGAAGCTACAATGCAGTGGATTAGGAGAGAATGGAAGATGCTGTGGACCACTTTTGATCATTTCGATGGTAGAAGGAAGGATGCTCGTATAGCACAAGAGTATATTAGGATGGGAGAAAGATTCTTGAGCATTTTGGGGGAAGGGATGGGTAACTTTAGAGTGTCTGTGGACAAATGGGGTAGGAAAGAGTAAGGGAGGGTGGAGGGACAGGAGTAATTGCCACAGTACAGTCTCACCAAAGTAAGTAGAGATGGATCAATGGCATAGATGAAGGGGGCAGCCTGCTACAGATGAGGGGGAAATTCTGAGGTAGGAAGGCAGAGCAGGATAGGATGGATTTAGATGGAGAGATTGTGGCAAAGTTAATATTAGATGGCCTTGATTTGGTAAAGGAGATGAAGGAAAACACATCCATAGAGAGTGCATTTACCTGAGTGGGGCTGCGGAGTCTGCAGACACTCAGAAAATTCTGAGAAACTGATGGGTAGAAATAAGTCTGAAAGTCATGAAGCATTGAAATTAGGCCAATTAATAAGCCTAACATGGAGTCGAAATGTTCAATAGAAAGGAAGAGTTGCATATCTCTCACTTTAAATCAAAAGCTAGAAATGATTAAACTCAGTGAAGAAGGCATGTCAAAAGCTGAGACAGGGCAAAAGCTAGGCTTCTTGTGTCAAACAATTGGCCCAGTTGAGAAAGCAAATAAAAAGGTTGTTGAAGGAAATTAAAAGTGCTACTCCAGCAAAGACCTGAATGATAATAAAGTGAAATATCCTTATTGCTGATTCAGAGAAAATATTAGATAGAAGATCAAACCAGCCACAACATTTCCTTAAGTCAAAGCCTAATAGAGCAAGGCCCTAACTCTCTTCAATTATGTGAAGGCTGAGAAAGTTAAGGAAGCTGCAGAAGAAAAATTGGAAACTAGCAGAGGTTGGTTCATGAAGTTTAAGAAAAGAAGCCATCTCTAGAACCTAAAAGTGCAAAGTGAAGCAGCAAGTGCTAATGTAGAAACTACACCAAGTTATCCAGAAGATTTAGCTAAGATAACTGATGGAAGTCACTACACTAAACTATATATATATATATATTTTGAGATAGAGTCTCCCTCTGTCGCCCAGGCTGGAGTGCCATGGTGAGATCTTGGCTCACTGAAGCCTTCGCCTCCCGGATTCAAGTGATTCTCATGCCTCAGCCTCCTGAGTAGCTGGGATTACAGTTGTAAGCCATCATACCCAGCTAATTTTTCTTTTCCTTTTGCTTTTTTTTTTTTTGAAAGGGACAGGATTTCATCATGTTGCCCAGGCTGGTCTCGAACTCCTAACCTCAGGTGACCCACCCACCTCAGCATCCCAAAATACTGGAATTACAGGCATGAGCCACCGTGCCCAGCCTCACAATAAATTGTTAATGCAGACAAAACACCGTTATATTGAAAGAAATGCCATCTAGGACTTTCATAGCTAGAAAGGAGAAATTGATGCCTGACTTCAAAGCTTCCACAAACAGGCTGACTCTGTTGTTAGGGGCTAATGAAGCTGGTGAGTTTAAACTGAAGCCAATGTTCATTTATCATTTTGCAAATTCTAAGACCCTTAAGAATTATGCTAAATATACTCTGCATGTGCTCTATAAATGGAAAAGACTAGATTAGAGCATGGTTTATTGAATATTTTAAACTCACTATTGAGACCTACTACTTAGAAAAAAATAATTTTTTTTCAACATATTACTGCTCATTGACAATGTACCTAGTCACCTAAAGCTTTTATGGAGATGGACAAAGAGGTTAATGTGGTTTTCATGCCTGGTAATACAATATCCATTTTGCAGCCCATGGTTCAAGGAGTAATTTTGACTTTCAAGTCTTATTGTTTAGAAAATACATTTTGTAAGGCTATAACTGCAATAGATTGTGATTCCTCTGATGGATCTGGGTGAAGTCAATTGAAAACCTCTGGAAGGATTCACCATTCTAGATACCACTAAGAACATTTGTGACTCATGAGTTCATGTTATTAACATTAACAAGAGTTTGGAAGAAATTGATTTCAACTCTCGTGGATGACTTTGAAGGGTTCAAGACCTCAGTGGAGGGAGTAACTGTGGATGTGGTGGAAATAGCAAGAGAACTAGAATTAGAAGTAAAGCCTGAAGATGTAACTGAATTGCTGCAATCTCATGACAAAACTTGAACAGATGAGGAATTGTTTCTTATGAATGAGAAAATAAAGTGGTTTCTTGAGATAGAATCTACTCTGGGGGAAAAGGCTGTAAACGTTGTTGAAATGACAACAAAGGATTTCAAATATTCCATAAAGTTATTTGATAAAGCACTGACAAGGTTTGAGAGGACTTAATACAATTTTGAAAGAAGTTCTACTATAGATAAAATGCTATCAACAACAGTTCATGCTACAGAGGAATTTTTCATGAAAGAAAGTCAATCAACCAGGCACAATGGCTCACGCTTGTAATCCTAGCACTTTGGGAGGCCGAAGTGGGTGGATCACTTGAGGTCAGGAGTTCCAGACCAGCCTAGCAAACATGGTGAAACCCCGTCTCTACTAAAAATACAAAAACTAGCCAGGCCTGGTGGCGTGTGTCGGTAATCCCAGCTACTCAGGCGGCTAAGGTATGAGAATCACTTGAACCTGGGAGGTGGAGGTTGCAGTGAGTCAAGATCACACCACTGCCCTCCAGTCTGGGCTACAGAGAGAGACTCTGTCTCAAAAAAAAAAAAAAAAAAAAAAAAAAGAGAAAAGAAAGTCAGTCAATCGATGCAGCAGTCTTCATTGTTGTTTTATTTTAGGAGATTGCCACAGCCACCCCAACCTTCAGCAAGCATCATCCTGATGAGTCAGCAGCCATCAAGGCTGCCCACCAGCAAAAGAAAAAATTACAACTTACTGAAGACTCAGGTGATCATCATCATTTTTTAGCAATAAAGTATTTTAAATTATGTACATTTTTTGGACATAATGCTAGTAGACCCAGTATAATGTAAACATAGCTTTTTATATACACTAGGAAGCAAAAAATTTGCGTGACTTGCTCTATTGTGATATTCATTTTATTGGAATAGTCTGAAACCAAACCCCCAGTATCTCCAAAGTTTATTTGTACCTTATGTTGATTAACTTTAATTCTCAACAGTCCCATAATGAGAAAGAGAGGAATGGAGAACCTAAGTGACTTGCAAGAGCCCCTCCAGGAGCTAGAAGGGAGGACTGGGATTTGAACCCATACATTTGGCTCTAGGACTGTAATTGTCACCTGTGGGCTGTGGTACCTGGTATACCTTAACATCTAGGTGATCTCCAAGGTCCTAAGAGGTGCTAACATTCTATGTGGCCATGAAATTAACCTTTTAAGCAGATGGGTGGTTTCTTGATTCTTCCTGTAATTCCAAAGCATTTTTCCTGTATGAACTTACTGATCATTGCGGCAAGGAAGACAAGTCTTCATTTTCCCAGCCCCACCACTGGGAACGACTCATCAGGTGAAAAGCTTGGGAAGGCCTCAAGGTGGCAGCATTAACTCAAATATGGATGGACAGAGCCTTGTATCTGGCCTTGAACTAATCAAAAATTCAGAATTGGCCCTTTTCTGCCTTTTAGTTTTTCTAAAACCCCAGGGTGTAACTATTTGGAGGTGAAGAGTCAAACTGATCTTGTGAGGAGACTAAACAGTGAAGACGCTGGAGACATCAAAGTGGAAAAGCATAAGTATTTCCCAGGAATTAAGAGTCTTTGGAGGGAAAAGAAAGAGGATATATTTGGTGCCATGAAAAAATGATGAGGTTCAAAAAGATTAATGATTCATCTGTTATCCATTCATAAGTGGCTGATTCTAGGCCTCTTACTTGCCAAAACCCTGAACCACCTCACTTCACCATGTTAATAGTCTTCATTTTTATCTGTTTAATTTTTTAGAATATTAAACACTGATAAAGGAGAGTACTAAATTACTTTATAAAGCCAGATATATAGGCTAGATTGTCTCAGTTGTTAGAGTCTTGATCCTACAGGTGAAGTTTTCTCTTCATTCCTCATCTTCTTCCTCTCCCTCTCTTCCTCTTCTCTTCCCTCCCCTTCCTTCCTTCTTTTCTTTGCTTTCTCTTTCTGTCTTCAGCCATTTTTCCCTCTTTCTTTCTCTAGTTTTTTCCTTGGTTGTTATATTGGTCAACTAAATAATGAGGAAGAAACCTAAGTCTTCAGAGTTGGACATGTGGGTTAGGTGATTAGATGCTACAAAATTCCACCAGTGTGCAAAAATATCCTTGGACTCCTATCACCTAACTTTCCACTTGCTTGGCCACTTTATATGTCTTCTTTTGTTAAAAATAATTTTTCTAACAGGGGGCTTTTTCTTGGAAATGTTTTCATGAGAGCAAAGAAAAAAGTGAGTAAATAAGCTCTACTTTTGTAACTGACTGTAGTGGAACATGCATTTGTGAGAACTTAAGAGAAATATTGTTTCCTAGATTCCGAGAACATCTCTGCTTCTCCACATTTATTCCCAAGAGAAGCAGTAAAGCACAGTGTAAAAATATATAGAATTTGGGTCAGACAGACTTGAGCATTTCCTCACTTTCTGGAACTACAAGATGCTCCAGGCTTCTCTGGTATAATCCCGGCTCCAGTGCTAGAACCAGCCTTTTCTCGAAGGAGCCCTGGTTTCTTTTATTAGAGAATAATATTAGAGAAAGATCTAAGTGCTAGGTATATACAGAAGTTTTCACATCTGTAAATTGAAAAGATAATATATTTCTCGTAGAGTTATAAGAACATTAAGTGAAATAACACATACAAATATATACTGAACCAAGGGCTTGAAACATAGGAAGCTATATTATATTTTATATAAATATATTATATACATATAAATTTATCAGAAGCCGAAATAGAGAAATCCTTCGCTTCTTGTAGGCACCATGTTAAAATTCATTTAAAACCAGGTTGATTGGGAAAAAAATTCCTGGAAATGTTTTGATTCACAGAGCTCTTTGAAACTTTGAGTTCTGTAGACAGAGCTGGGTTTGGGAAAATGGAGATTCTGATAAAATTTATCATTTATAATCTGACATTTTGAAAATTTCTCCCCAAAGGGCCAACTTGCAATAATCACAGGAAATCTGTGGGCTGAGTGTGCAGTGGTTGGATCCTCAAGCTCCTTTGAAAGCATTTTTTGACACGATTTGCTCATCAATAATCTTAGCCTGTGACTAGAAGAGCCAGGACTCCCCTGTGTCCCCTAAGGGATCTTCGAGGTGCCTCCATATCATAATAATGTTTCAGTTCCCTCAGGAAAGTGGTGTTTTGATTGCTTGTTTGTATGTTGCTGAGCCTTGGATTGGAATTGAGACCTTAGGGAACTCCCCTTCAGAGGCTCCCAGATCTACACAGGCACTAGTTTCTAGCTGATCTCAGACTTTTCACACAGTTTGGTATGGCTCACTTACAGTCTCAAGCAAACTGCAGCGGCAGCTGAACTGCCTTTACACTTTTATCACATAGCCTCAGGAAATCTTTTACTATTTGAAATCCAAGGTCCTCAGAGACCAACAGCTCTTCTTTTCTTTTCTTTTCTTTTTCAGACTTCAAAAAGTCCAATGTTGAAGCAGTTCTGAATTGAGATCTCATAATTCCCAAGGACATAGGTATGTTTTCCCCGACCTTTTTAAAAAGCAGTATTCTTCACACTGTAGGTAGAAATAACGGGTTCGTCTAAAAAAAAAAAAAGAGGCTCGGAAGTAGGTATATAAAAAGACTCTTCATTCAATTTCCCCCAACCTCCTCTGCTACATTTCACAAGAATAGAGACAGAAGTTTCCCATAAGTAATTCTGGGTTACCTTTAATTAGACAGCCATTGCCATAGTCATTGCTAGATGGGGTGTTGCTACCAACTGGTGTTAACAAAACCTGGGAAATAACTTCACACGATTGGCCTACAGTTTAATAAAAAGATTGATTAATTAGCTTCTATGGAGCACCTGCTAGAGGTCACACACTGGCTGAATTTTCTTATATTTTATCTTACTTTATCTTCTGTCTATAAAGGAAGATTGACTTGCCTACAGTCCCACAGCAAGTAAGCATTAAAGCTCTTATTCTAACTCAACTGCTGAGATTCTAATTCACTCATCCACTTGACAAATAGTTGAGTCTACTGTGTGGCTGCCTCGAGTGTAGGTAGTGGATAATAATGCACAAAACACTGACAAACAATATAGGCCTTGTCTCTTCCCTTATGGAATTTATTCCATTGAGAATCTTCTTTAGAACTCCCCAAACAGGGCTGTTATGATTGGGGGTGATGCTTCAAACCCCTTTAGAAGCAATTTTGATGGAACTTTTTATTTCCAAGCTATCTTAATGGCTTAGACTTCTCCTTATCTCTTTATAACAATAATAATTTCTTAAATTTTAATGCTTTTTCAGTTTTTGACTTAATATTTCAACCTTAGGTATTTCAGTATTCAACCTTAGATATTTTAAAGATATTTTTTCTCTTTCAAGACTCCTTCTGATATTTATTTTAGGCCCATGCAGAAAAGCCTGGGTTTTGCAGGACTTGAGTGGGAGGAGATATAGCAGCGGCAGTGGCAGGATTTGGATTCAGGCCTTGCAGCCTCCCAGGGTTGGTGCTGGGTAAATGAGGTCTTTTCTCTCGGCACTGACTCCAGATTTCTCCTTGCTGCACTGGATCTCAACACATTTATTAACAGAGACTGCAATGCGTAATAGAAAGGGTTGCCCATCAAGGGAACACAGAAAGAAGTACCTTGAAGATTAATTGCTGATAGATGAAGATGGCAGTCAGCGGCAGTTCAATATGGTGTGTGGGGGGTGTGTAATGGCTTTTAAAAACTGAACCTACAGCTTAAGTGAATAGACTCCTGTGGTCAATATTAACCAAGGAAATTGATCTAATAAGCATTCGAGAAGATATTTTGGAAAAATATTCAGAATCCACCCCAAGTCAGCTGAATTTTATTCTTGGAGTTTTTCCAGGTTTTCATCCTACCTTGTGTCTAGGAAAAGGTTGGTTTACGATATGGGAGGGTTAATATCTCTTTAGTCAAAGGACCACAGTACTTAGCAAGCAGTTATCCCTTCCTGGGATCCCTCTGCCAATAAGCAGCAGTATTTGGCCAGAGTTCTAGACTTTAAACCAGTCGCTTCACCTCACTGAGCCTCAGTTTCTTCATGTCTATATCTGCTGTCTCTCTCTCTCTATCTATCTAGTCATGCAATAATTAAGAAGTGAATGCAAAAAGAGTTTTATAAACTTTAGAACCACTGTTTTTTTATAAACTTGAGAACAGCAGTTCTCAATCAGGGGAATGTTACCCTTCAGGGGACATTTGGCAACATCTGGAGACATTTTTGACTGTTACAAATGGGAGGTAGTGGTGTTACTAGAATCTAATGAGTACAAAGAGGCCAGGGAAACTGCTAAATATCTTACAATGCACAGGACAGCACTCCTTCTTGCCCACCACACCCTGAACCAAAGAACTGTCTAGCTCATAATGTCAGTAGTGCTGAGGCTGAAAAATCAGGCTCTGGAATTGTACAGATTTTACAGTTAAGTAGTTATGTGACCTCGAGGGGCACCACATCCTTCTGTTTCCAAATATGTAAGATCAGAACACTGCCTGTCATAGATTACAGGATACTGTGTCTGCTAAAATTAGAGAGTATACACACATGTCAGAAGTCAAAAGAAAAGTCGAAAAGGCTGGATAAATATAATGGAAAGTGCTACTGGTCAGAAAGTCAATTGGTACATTACTGGATAGTAATGTACCAAGCTGACTGAGCCAGTTCTTATGAAACTAGCCACATCGTATGTGTGTAATGGTCATCCAGAAATGACAAGCTACCTTATCCCCTTCTTTTTGTGTCACCAATCGAATGGCTGCTGTTACTCTTCAAGGTAAGCTAAAGTCCAGCAGAGTTGAAGCATCTTTCTCCTTTAATTCCTGTTTTCTCCTTTTTCTCCTCTCTTCTAACATTTTCTCCCTCATTTCTTCTGAGCCTGCTCCCACTCACTCTGCTACTAGGAGTGGGGAAAGCCTGTGAACACCTGAGGTTGAGGAACAAAAATAGGAGAGAAAGAGTGCTCTCAAATGAGGACACAAGCCTGTCTCCAGGCCTGACCATCTGCAAACTCACTGTTACTCCTGAATATTTTTCATACGACAAGTCTAAGCTAATATTTTGGCCCAAAGCACAAGCCTGGTAGACAAGAGGACAATAGGCGGTTTGTTGTGGAATTAAAGAGCGTGAAAAATGTTTCTATACTTTCCTATTGATGTTCCGTTCGATTCACCAAATATTTATATATGTGTGGGGGGGGCCATGATAAGGTGGGTGGACCAGAGAGGATGAAGACAGTTACCGTCCCAAAGGGCTTAGAGCTAGGCGAAGAGTGAGTAGTTGCCCAACTAATTGTACAATAATCAGCTAAGACTCAAGTGCTTTGAGGAGGCAGAGAAAGGAGGACTTAACTGTAATTAGGGTCTACAACAGACTTCTGATAAGGGGTGAAAAAAGACATATGCATATACACAGATACACAAAAACATTTGTATATATCAAATTTGTAGTTCCATATTAAATATATATATAAATACATCCTCATATTTAAATATACCATACTCCCTTTCAGTTGAACTACTGTTGAGGGATTAATTTATAAAGGCTTCAAAAGTTGTGGTTAAGATCTTTGGATTTAGTATCAAACAGACCTTGAGGGCACCACCACCTTGTCCTGCCAACACCTTGATTTTGGCCCAGTGAAACTGATTTGAGACTTCTGGCCTCCTGAACTTTGAGAGAATAAACTTGTGTTGTTTTAAGGAAAAATAAATTTAGAAAATCTTTAGTGAGGCTATACTATTGGAAGTAGAATGTGGAAGACATTGAGTGATAGATGTTTTTATTTTTAATAATTAAATGCATACAATCATATTCATATCATAATTTGTATTTATATCATGTAAATATGTTAAAGAATTCAAGATGAATGTATGGACTTTGGATTCAGAAATATAAAGGGGTGAACTTTGATTGTGACTGTTAAATAGACTATCTTGCTCAATATTCAGCTCCCTGAGCCTTAACTTTCTTGTCTGTAAGATAGTCATAATAGCACCTATCTCATATGAATTAAAAGCTATAATATAACAGAGGGTTCTAGCATGAGTCTTACACACAGTACGTTCTCTCTATACATTAGTTTTCTCCTTTTTTATCATCCCATCATCCCTTCTCGTACTTTCATTTGAATTTGGTTGATGCCTCTTCTTTAATCACCAGGCTAATTCAAGTTGACCACAATGGAGAATAGAACAGAAGTGACAGAGTTTATCCTCTTGGGATTAACAGATGACCCCAATCTTCAGATACCCCTCCTCCTGGCATTTTTATTCATCTACCTCATAACCCTGCTTGGGAATGGAGCAATGATGGTGATCATCCACTCAGACTCCCATCTCCACACTCCAATGTACTTTTTCCTCAGTAACCTCTCCTTTGTAGACTTGGGTTACTCATCAGCTGTAGCCCCCAAAACGGTGGCTGCATTGCAGTCAGGGGACAAGGCCATCTCCTACAATGGATGTGCAGCTCAGTTCTTCTTCTTTGTGGGGTTTGCCACTGTTGAGTGCTACCTCCTGGCCTCCATGGCCTATGACCGCCATGCAGCGGTATGTAGGCCTCTTCATTACACCACCACCGTGACAGCAGGTGTGTGTGCTCTCCTTGCTACTGGTTCCTATGTCTCTGGCTTCCTCAATGCCTCTATCCATGCAGCAGGCACCTTCAGACTCTCCTTCTGTGGTTCTAATGAGATTAATCATTTCTTCTGTGACATTCCCCCACTCCTGGCTCTCTCATGCTCTGACACGCGCATCAGCAAGTTGGTGGTCTTCTTTGTGGTGGGCTTCAACGTCTTTTTCACCCTCCTGGTCATCCTCATTTCTTACTTCTTCATATGCATCACCATTCAAAGGATGCGTTCCGCTGAAGGGCGGAAGAAAGTCTTCTCCACCTGTGCTTCCCATCTCACTGCTGTGTCCATCTTCTATGGCACAATCATCTTCATGTACTTACAGCCCAACTCCAGCCAGTCCATGGACACAGACAAAATAGCCTCTGTGTTTTACACAGTGGTGATTCCCATGCTGAATCCCTTGATCTACAGCCTTAGGAACAAAGAAGTGAAAAGTGCTCTCTGGAAAATACTCAACAAACTGTACCCCCAATATTAAGTGTGAATGGGAAGTAGGCAAGCAATTAAGGGATAAACTTTCTCTCACACCTAAATGCCATCATGACTTTTAATGTTTGGCTGGTTTCAGTTCTTTCTTCCCCAAGAACAGCGGTTACTTCTGCTATTAGAAATGTAAAAAGCAGCACGTTGAAAAGTCTTACTTAGAAAGATAATCGTATATTTAGTGAACAGCAGCATGGGACAGTTGAGCTTTTCTTGCTTTAGTTTCTTGATGTGTTTTAAAGCAGAAGATTGAAGGATATAACTGAATGTACTGAATTTTCCTCATCCTATTTTTAATTGTAAGGATTTTTCATTCACTATTAAACTTGGTATAAAGATTTCGCCTTCATTTATAATATTGATCAACTGAACATGCAGTATTGTTTTTTATTCCTTTGTTCTGTGAGTTTGAAAGTTGGACTTCCTAATGTAGACAAAGGATGGTTCAATATTTTAAATGATATTTCAGAGGAAGTTGTAATTTAAAGGACAAGGCACTAGATCGAGTCAGGTGACTGAAGATTACATCTTTCCAACTCTCTACTCTCCCTTCTCTACCCATATTCCTACTCTACTTGCTAGTCATGTGCCTTTGCAATTTCCATTCCCTTTTGCTAAAGCATTGGGGAAACAATACACCTTGTTGTATACGTAAGTATGGAAATGCTTTAATAGATGAATTAGTTAAATTTGAACCTGACTAAATATAACTTCCTTCGGAGAGCCTACACTATCTTCTATGTTTCTTGTCTCTGTCTAACATAATTACCAAAATTTCCAGAAGGTTTAGAGAAAAAAACAATTTTCCCTAGAGCTCTAAAGAAATATATTTGTTTTCTGAATCAAATGCTTGCATTTCTTAGCACCCTTAAGTTTGGTGAATCTATTATGAAGATGCGTAATAGCTTTCTGGATTGTCTTTGCTTTTATTTTTTCAATAATTCAGCTCACCTCTGGGTCTCCATTGCATTCCAGTGTTCTGTAATTAGATGCTACAAGAATAAAAAAGCCTGCCTGGAAATTTACTTCTTAGGAACAGCACGATGACGCACAGTGCTAGTCCACCTTCAGGACTTGTTTCATGTGCTAAATGGTGTGAGCGAATGTGTGTGCGTGGGAGGGGAGTGGTGATTAATTTCACTTTTCACATATCAACTGCTTGATGGTGTTTATAACTGCAATTAATCTAAGTCACCACAATAGGTCATGATTTCAAAATCTCCCCAAAAAAACCCACAAATTAGTTTTAACTTTATAGATGAAAACCAGAAATCTTGGTTGGCTAACTCAGTTGGCTTAAAATGCCAATTTAGTTTTGAGATTATTGGGCTCCATTATGTACAGGGCAGCCTCTGTCTGAGGAGGATAAATCATAAGCCTTCCAGGGAAAATTGCAAAGAAGGAGTTATGGAACATGAGAAACATGAGAATATCTTTCTCTAGCACACGGTTGCCATCACCTGAAAAGATCAGGAGCTTCTGAGCCTAAGGCCTGGACAACCTATACTTCCCCCATTCAGCCCCCTCCCTCCCCTCTTCTTTAGCAATGAGGCCCATCCAGCAACACGCAAGGAAGAACAGCCTTTACAGGCCAGGATCCACTGTATATGAGAATCTTTCTCATTGAAAGCTACAGAGCTCAAGAGTATCTGCATTTGGAGAAGAGCCTAGGAAGTAGCTATCCAAGCACTGAGTGCATTCCAATCTCACCTACACATTTTCCCTACTTGATATAATTGACTTTTTTCCCTCCTCTTCCTGCTCCTCCTTCTTTACTTCCTTTTATCCTTCTCCTCTTTTTCCTTCCCAACTTCTTTCTATGCCCAGCCCAAGCAGGAACTTTCCTCACCACTAGGCCATTTAGATCTCTAAAAAAAAATTAAAATCTAGAGTCTATATATGATAACTATTACAGTATATATTAACATGTGTATCTGGGCATGTTTCTTTCTTTTATAATTTTAATTTTTATTTCATTAGATTTGGGGGGTACAGGTTGTTTTTGGCTACAGGCATAAATCATTTAGTGGTGGTTTCTGAGATTTTAGTGTGCCCATCACCCGAGCAGTGTGCCCAATATATAGTCTTTTATTCCTCACCTCTCTCCCAACCTTCCCCCATTGAGACCCCAAAGTCTATTTTATCATTCTCATGGACACATTTCTTTATGCCTTTATACCTCAGTTTAGCAGGAAAATGTGGGTCTCCTAAGAGTTAAGGGCCCAATGTCTACATATTTATATTTTATGTTGAAATCACCTCAAACAAGTGTTCCATCTGACTGTAAATAGGTATAAAAGAGTACTATCAAAAGCTGGATGAAAATTCTAACTGTTCTTATCAGTTGTATGACCTCAGGAAAGTCATTTAGTCTCACCGAACCCAATGTACAGGATAAAGTGTGAGGGTAATATGATATTAAGTATGTGAATGTGCCCATCATAATGAACGTGTATTTCATACCATTGAGATTCCTATACTAGCTCTTTCTTCACTTAGCTGTCCCTGGACTTCTCATGTTGGCTCTTGAGGTGCCTGAGCAAAAATGGGAAGTCCAAGGACAGCCAGGTGAAGCTCGTCCCATCCAAGTCCAAGCTTTTATTTTCATTCCTTGTTTAACTTTCTGCCCTCCAAGTTCCCAGCTCTACATTTCAAACTGACATTACACGGGTATTCATTTATAGAAGCTACTCAGAAGGAGATGTCTTGTCGCCAGCAAGACATCAATTCACAGAGTATACATTACTGTGAGGAGCTCTTCCCTTCCACATAGGAAATCTGTCAAATGGAGAGTAAATGCCCATTTGGTTAATAACAACACCCACTCTCTCCCTGCAGGAATTGTCTGATGAATGAGAGACCCTGTGTGTAGGGCCTGCCGCCCAATACAGTGCGATAAAGGCACAAGGACTTCCCACCTGAAATTTTCAAAAGAGAATGTGAAAACTCATAAATCAGGGCAGTTATTTATATTAGGATAGATTATTCTTTTAAAAATGGATTATGATTGAATTATTCTAAATAGGATGTTCCCTTTGTACATTAGAGCATTTGTTGAGGTTTATGTATTGGGAATGGAAAATTAAAATATTAGATTCCTTGGCAACTCAAGCTGGAATTGCAGAGTCATAGACTCTTTAGCCAAAGAAAGAATTTAAAAATAATCTAAACCAATCCTCTCATTTTGCAATTAAAAACCCCTATTTTTACAGTTTAACTTGCTTAAACTCACGAAGAACCAAATCTTGTTTGACACTTTTTCATATTTTTTAAAGTACTTGTTGTATAAAAAGACGTTTTATACTTTTACCTTCATTTGTTCACCATGATATAGTTATTTGTGCTTCAGTTTTGCAGTGGAGGAAACCAAAGCTTTGAGAAGTTAACTTACCTGTCTACTGTTAAAAAGAGGAACCGAGGTATGAAACTGAGTTTTTTGCCTTCCCTGACCAAGACTCTGAAAAAATAAGTCACCATGTATGTTAGTAAATTTCAATGGAAGTCTTACTTAATGTGTGACTCGCTTACACTCTTTCATGATGAGTCCTTGCCATGTGGAAGGCACTCTGAAGAATACAAATAAGTAAGACTGTAAGATGTAATTCCTACTTCCACAAAGTAAAGCCCTCTGCATATATGTTTACTGATGTAATGCACCTTGAGGTTAATGACTCAATGTTCCATAACTTTACCAACAGAAATTTTCCCAGTATTCCACAGAGCATGAATGGATCAGGGCATATTTGTTTTCAGTCTGATAGAGTTGGCTGTTTGAGTGCCACAGCCGACAGTGATAGCCAAGCCTCAACCAATGTTAACTAGACACAAGCTGCAGAAAAGGCATGGTGTGAAGTTGATGAAGAAACCAGTTGATATTCAATATTGTTCCTGCTTCAGGAGCAACTTAAAAATAAAGTGGTGGAACAGAGGACATACCTCTAGGTAGATGATAGTTCAAAGGCATTTGTGGCCATTATCAGATGAGTAGTCTAGAAAATAATAATTGGAACTCATCAGGGGCAAAAAAGAATCCTATGGGCAGAGGAAGATCCTCAGAGGATGTGGGACGTGAGCCAAACTCTGAAAAAATAATGTAGATGGAACCCAGAATTCCAAGATTCCAATCTTACTTTCTAGTCACAACTCTGCCAGTTGCCAGTGGTGAAGCTGGTATAAGCCACGTATCTCTGAGCCAATTTTCTTACCTTCAAAGTGAAGACAATAGCACCAGCCATACTTTCCTTAGGATGTTTTGCAGGCTAAATGAGATAATGGGTGAGAAAGCATCTTCAAAATTGCTAACTTCTTTTAAACTATAGTGTTGCTGTTGGTAATAATATTATAAGCAGACCTGAATGGGGAGTTCCTAAGCAACCATCTGAACTCACGTATGGAGGTGGGATTGCAGGTGGCATGTTGGCAGGAGCTTGTAGGAAAGTTGGCCATTCAGATTAGAAGAGTGTGAACCATTAATGCCTCAGTCGGTTACTTCTACAGGCAATTGGAACTTCTTGTCATCAAACAAGGTGAAGAGACTGCGCCTTTGAGAGTAATTGCATCCCTATAGAGAAATCATACTTTTACAGAAAAATTTCTGTAGGATCTCACCAATCGGGTTTCTAGATTCAAGCCCAAGAATTCTGCCTCCCGTTCATAACATGGAATTTCTCAGTTGTTAGTCTGTGATTATTTCACAAAGTGTGTAGGGGGATGGATAGGATATTTGTAGCATATTTAATTAGGAGAAAAAGTTATTGTATATACATATGCTTATACACATGTGTGTGCATATTTATGTGTCTATATATACACATGTGTGTGTATGTGTGTGTATTTTAAACTTTCTAGAAAACAGTAAGAAAAAAACAGATAACCCAATAGAAAATACAAAATTTAATTGTCCAGTCTATTTTTTCATGTTCGTTTATATGGCCTATCTACAGTTTGGGGTAGTGATTAATTATGCTGATGTGAACCTTTTGGTCATGTATCTTGGTGCAAAAATGCATTAATTTTTCTGGGCTAAATATACCTGGAAGTAGAATTGTTGAATTGTAGGGTTTATCCATTTTCAACTTTTGTAAATAATGTGATGCTATTTTCCAAAGTAGTTATACCAGTTTTTACTCCTATGAACAGTGTGTGAGAGTTCTTACTGCCAGTTCTTGGTATTACTGGAGTTATGAATTTTGCCAGTTTGGTTAGAGAATAGTGTCTTTTATTGTTGTCTTAATTTGTACTATATTGATGACTGCTGAAGTTCAGCACAATTTTGGATTCGTTTTTTTTTTCCAAATCTTTCACCTATTTTTATTTGTGTAAGAATGAACTACAACTAAATACAAGCAGAATACATGGAAATGAATATATGGGGAGTTAATTTGTTCTGTTCCTAACTGGGTGATAGAAATTGGTGTTTGCATGGTAATTGTAGTCAAACTGAATCTAGAATTTTTTTGATATTTGAAAGAGCTTTTATTTTTAAAATATGCTCATAATAATAAGAATTTAGTGATAATTTTACAGTGTGCAAGCTATGAGGTCTAGTAAAAGAACACTGTGGTCTTTTAAATTGAAAAAGAACTAGGTTTATGTGCTGCTATCATCTACTCTCTGGACCCTCTACAAGCTTCACTTTCCAACGCTATAAAAGGCAACAATAAATTCCCAGAAAGCTATTGGGAGTAATAAATTAGTTAAGGTATATAAAGTTTCTAGCAAAACACATTGACTAAATAAATATCAATTTCCTTTCCTCTTCTTCCAAGCCTCACTTATTTAAACAATATTCATTGAGTGCCCACAGTGGACTATTTCTTTAACATAGGTCACCTATGAATCAAGCAAATATAATAAACATATACTTCAGATCCTAGGTCGAAAATACGTGCTGGCTTTGGAGTGGGGATATACAGTGGAGTGAAATAGCTCAGAAGCAACTATGTATATATGTGTATATATACATATATGTGTATATATGTATGTGTATATATATGCTGAGGCTGGGCACGGTTGCTCATGCCTGTAATCCCAGCACTTTGCAAGGCAAGGCCAGCAGATCACCTGAGGTCAGGAATTTGAGGCCAGCCTGACAACATGGTGAAACCACATCTCTACTAAAAATACAAAAATTAGTGGGGCATGGTGGCAGGTGCCTGTAATCCCAGCTACTTGGGAGGCTGAGATAGGAGAATTGCTTGAACCCAGGAGGTAGAGGTTGCAGTAGCTGAGATCACACCACCACACTCCAGCCTGGGTGACAGAGCTAGGCTCCATCTCAAAAAAAAAATGTGTGTGTGTGTGTATATATATACATATATATATATATATATAGAGAGAGAGAGAGAGTGTGTGTGTGTGTGTGTGTGTATGCTGCATCCTTGGGCCAACATTAGTGACATATATGTATATATATGTATACATACATATGTGTATATATAAGTTGATATATATACATATATATCAACATTAGTGATATATACACATATATGTATATACATATATATATATGCTGCATCCTTGGGCCAACATTAGTGAAGTCCATATCAGTTAAAGGAATTTTTTGGATTTTGCCTGATTGGTTGAACAATTGTGATGACATGGTCAGAAATATCAAAGAAGTGCTAGTTTGATGAAAAAGGTGAGAAGTTTGCCCCATAATATGTTGTATTTTAGATGCTAACATGTCTCCTCTCTGGGGATGTGCCTCAATACTTAAGAAACCTGAACTGGGAGCTCAGAAGAAAGGTGAAAGTTGAGACTAGGTAGATAAGGAAAGCCAAATGAACCTACGTATTTTATGCACCTTTTTTTGAATATCAAACTTTATATATACACACACACATACACCTATATACATGTATGTATAAATAAAAAATAAAATATATTTTTATATATACACACACACCAAAATATATATCATGGTAAAAATGTTAAAAAAAGTAAATCAAACAAAGCTTTTATATTTTAGAAAGTGGTATAGCTAAATTTCTGTTATAAACTTTTCTGTATATGTTATATTTCACACTTCAAATGTTTAGAAACAGATAGACCCAACAGAGCTCCTATATTCAAAAAGTTTATTTAAAAAAACTAAAGGGGAGATAAGACCTATACATAAGTAACTTTAATTCTATGTAGAAAATAATAAAAACCAACAAGAGATACATATAAAATGCTATAGTAACAGATGAAGGGTAGATTCTAGGGTGGGGAATTGAGGAAGATCACTTTGCTCTGGACAAGAGAGAGACAGTAAAATAGAAGAGAAATCATGCAGATGTATTTCGCAAACAATGTCTGTTTGGCTGGAGTGTAATATCTGTGGAGAGAAGTAATGAAAAATAAGTTTGGAATGATACGTTGGTGCCCAACAGTAGGGATATTATCTTTCAAATTGAGGTTTTCAAATTTAAGCTATAGATTCAAACTTCACTAAAGAAATTCTGGATATCATGCAGATAGATGTCGGAGATAAGGCAGAATCTCAACTACTGTAGAAGAATATTTAAAACAGCTTTCCTTATGCACCTATGTTAAAGCAAAGCACTTGTTTGCTTCAGAGGAAATTTTCAGCATTTTATGTATGAGCACATATCCACCTAAAACATTATTTGAGCACCCGCTCTAGCAAATATTGGTATTCTGTGTATCCAGAATCCATTCTCCTGCTTAAAATATCGTGACTTTCTAGGAGAATGACCTCTTTCTTGGAGAATAGATTGGTGGGAGAAGAGTGTCTAGTTCCTATACCCTCGCCACCCACAAGTTTATGGAAACTGAGGCAAGGATAACATTTCCTTCCCTTCCCCCAAAGGAAGAGAAATCTGTACAGAGAGATTCATGAAGGTACACAGAGAGGCAGGCATGAGTCCAAAGCTCAGCCAGCAAAAAGTTCTCACTCCCCTAAATTCGAATCTGCAAGGGATGGAAAGATAGCATCAAGGCTTGGAGCTCATTTGCTATAGCAGGGAAATGCTGGTGGGGCCATTCCAGACATGACACGGTTCTTTGCTTCTGACTTCCGTTCCTCAGCCCTCTGAAATGCTCCTGCATTTTGCCCAGTTTCCTTTTGATTCTGCAAACCTCTTGATATCCTTTCAAATACCTCCTTTTTTCCCTTTAAGTTAGCCTGAACTGGTGTTTATAATGAAATATAACTGATACCTCTAGCTTGTGAGAGATACTCTTCCATGGACGGTACAGTGAGCAAGAGTGAAGTCACTGACCTCACAAAATTATAAATGTTAAAGAGTATGAGGAATAAAGCACCCTCAATAATAAAAGAGAGGTCTACAACATTTCAATAAAAAGCAAAAAGTTTTATAAAAAATCATCAGGAAAGTGAATAATGCAGAGGACACTGCCCCAAAATTTAACTTAGCAGAAAATGAAGGAATTACCAAGGCATCCATTTTGTAATTATTTTTGTTCTTGCTAACAATGGTAATAAAGATCTGGAATTATTGGCACATAGGATGAAAGAGATCTTAGGGCTGTTTTTGTTCCCCTGTTGCGTGTTACTGACTAAGAAGTTGAGGCCCGGGGAGGAGAAGTGGTCTCTGAATTCTCACATCCAGGAAGTGACAGAGCGAGACTTTGTGCAGTATTCTAACTCTGCATACCACCTCACACACCACAGCTGCTCGGCTGGCGGCCACAACCCCTTTTGTGCGTATGAGCAGCCATTTAGTCTGTCTGCTTAATGTTTTTGATAGAGTCAGACACATTTTTCTTACAAACATGTTTGTCCTTATAAACACATTACTGATTTTCTGTTCAGATAACGGTCACTTTTTATCTGAGTAATATATGAGCCTGGCTAAAGCTGGACAATGTTGTATCCAGGAGCTAGTATGCTGACTTTCAAGTTAATTCCAACAACCACTTCTTTTTAGGTCACTCGTTGGCTGCTCTTCAGATTTCTCTCTTCAATTCCAAGCACGTCTTATGTAAATAATAGTGTCTGTGATAGTGGATGCCATTGTGCGCTACCTGGATCTCCTAGCTGAAATCCTTCCAAGAATTTCCTTCAGTCAATGGGAGCCACCTCCCCTGAGGTTATGGCTCTAGGTGAAGATTAAACAGCTGTAGAAGTGTCATCCAGCATTGGCCAGTGAGTAGTATGAAGGCCAGCTCCCGCTTGTCCTGCTTCCTTGACACAGCTCCCAAGGGCCATCTTAGCTCCCAAGCACCCTGAAGGATTGGCTGAGGCCTTTGTTTCTCCCTCTCTCTGATTCTGCTGCCATCTTCCCTTATAGATGCTGTTCCTGAGAGTCCTTCACGGAGAGCCATCTGCACACAGATCTCAGTGTCAGTCTATTTCCCAATGAATCTAATCTGAGCAATCTCCTTGCTTGCTCTTTTTTTCCCACATGAAATAGGTATTTCGTTTTACTTTATTTTATTAAGTTCAGCAGTACATGTGCAGGTGTGTTATACAGGTAAATTGTGTGTCATGGGGGTTTGGTGTACAAATTATTTTGTCAGCCGGGTAATAAGCATAGTACCTGATAAGTAGTTTTTCAGCCCTCTTCCTTCTTCTCACCCTCCACCCTCAAGTCGGCCCTGGTGTCTTTTGTTCCATTATTTGTGTTCAAATGTTTAGCTCTCACAAGTGAGAACATGTGATATTTGATTTTCTGTTCCTGTGTTAGTTCACTCATGATAATGACCTCCAGCTCCATCCATGTTGCTGCAAAGAACATGATCTTGTTTCTTTTTATGATTGCAGAGTATCCCATAGTGTATATATATCATATTTTCTTTATCCCGTCTACTGTTGATAGGCGTTTAGGTTGATTCTATGTCTTTGCTCTTGTGAATAGTGCTGCAATGAACATATATGTATATGTGTCTTTATGACAGAACTGTTTCTATTCCTCCTGGTATATCCCCAGGATTAGGATTGCTGGGTCAAATGAGAATTCTGTTTTAAGTTATTTGAGAAATTGCCACACTATTTTCCACAATGGCTGAACTAATTTACATTTCCCCCAACAGTGTATAAGCATTCTCTTTTCTCTGCAACTTCACAAGCATCTGTTATTTTTTTGACTTTTTAGTAATAGCCATTCTGACTGGTATGAGATGGTATCTCATTGTGTTTTTGATTTTCATTTCTCTAATGATCAGTGATTTTGAACATCTTTCATATACTTGTTCACTGTATGTCTTCTTTCAAAAACTGTTCGTGTCTTTCATCCACTTTTTAATGGGGGTTGTTTGTTTTTTGCTTGTTAATTTAAGTCTCTTATAGATTCTGGATATTAGACCTTTGTTGGATGCAGAGTTTGCAAATATTTTCTCCCATTCTGTAAGTTGCCTTTTTTACTCTATTTGTTTCTTTTGCTGTCCTCACCCACTCCTAATTATATGATCATTTCTGATGGCCAAATAATTTTTTACCTTCTTTAAGATTGTGATTTGTGTTGCTAAGAACATCAGAACTAAAGTCCTAAATCTTTAGACCTGTTTCTTGAAGTAAGCAGAAAACAGTGGCTAGTGTGCACAAAATTCACATTTTCTAGAGATGTAAAGAGCCTTAGAAGCTATCCCCTCCTCAAATACTTCCTGATGGTTTTGTGTGTGCTGTGAGCTCTGGTGGGCATTGTCACCTTTGTTGTTTCTCATAATTACCCTGTTGACATTTAGGTTATTATCCTAGTTTTATAGTTGATAAATCCAAGGCCCCAAAATGTGAAGCGACTTATTGAGGATGAAACAGATGAAGAAGTGTCATCATTTTCTACTAAATGATAACCTGTGATTTATGAATCAGATTTCCCATTTTACAGATGGTAAAACTGAGGCTCAGATACACAGATACTAAGTAATAGAATCAGGATAACGATTCACTCTTTTGCTGGCTCTACAAGTCTTTTACTCTATTCTTATCTCTCCATCATGCTCCATTTTTTTTCACATGAGAAAACTAAGGCAAAAAAAAAAAAACAAAACCCTCAAATGGTTTTTCCCATGTCATATAGCTAGACTGGTGGTGTTGAATCTAGGCTCCAGATTTTCTATCTCCCACTCCACACCACCAGCTAGCTCTCCTGCTCAGCATGCTCAGAATCTGTAGGACTACGGCTGCCTTTTCCAAACATGGTCGGTGCAATGGCATTCTCACTTTGACTGCAAAACACTTCACCAAATATAAAACTGAAAATGTAGGCCACCTGTCCATGTGATTGTATTTCATAACTTAGAGCTAAAAATAGCTCTCAGCTTGCTTGGCCTGTATATAACATATTAAAAGCTCAAATTCAAATTCACTCGCTTCTTGGATTAATGTTAAGATTATGGCTTTCCAGACTTCTTTCTCTCACATTCTATCTCACCCAACAGGGAATGGATTGTGCTTGTCCACATTATTTTCTATGTGAATTACTGAGCTCTTATTTTCAAAGATGAATTTCATGACCTTATAGTCTTTTCTGTACCTGCAGAATTCATTTTGGAGGGCACAGGCTCTAGAACCAGACAGCAGGGTAAGGTTGGGTATCTGTGGCCAAGGCACGAAAACTTTGTGTTAATTTCCTCATCTGTGAAACAAAGATGAAATCATATATATTTCCTGAGGTTGTTTTGAGAAGTAAACAAACTAATTCATGGCCAGTGTTTAGCTAAAATCTGGACACACACACAGAGTGGACAAATAGAATAATTATAAACAAAAATCAACAAAATAAAAAATCACCACTACATAGCATGACCAATTTGTCCTAGTTTGCCTGGGACAATCTGTTTTCTCACTGAAAGCCCCAAATCTCAGGAAATTTCTTAATTCTGGGCAAAGTGGAACAGTTGTTTACTCTACTCACCATCAATGAAACAAAAGGTTCTGAGTAATTCATTTATTCAAGAAGTGTTTATTTATAACTAATAAATTCTAGACAGTGTGATGGTATTTTAAAGGTAAACATGTCAAAAATGTAGCCTCATGGAACACTCACGCTAAGGAGAGAGAATTATGAAAATGGGCAAATTGTATATGTGCTCTCCTGAAAACTGGCATGAAATGGACAAAGAGTATAACTCTGAGATGCATTGTATTCAGAGGGACACAATCCAGGAATTTCATGGATTACACACTTCTGTCTAATACTGCTGCTTTTTTTCCCCCTCCAAGCATAAATGCTATGGGGAGTTAACCGGGTTACATAAGAAAAAATTTTCCTTAAGCAGGTAAGTTAAACAGTTTGCTGTTACATTACTACAGGCCTTCTCAACATCTTTAATAGCCTAATGAACACTTAAATCTCAGATGGGAATGTTTTAAGTATTGTTTCTGAACTTTTAGACTTTTCAACAACATAGAATTTTTAAAAAACTCATGTGATGGTACCAATATTCCATAGGGCTTTGACAGAAGGAAAATCTAAGTGGTATTTGGCATTGAACACAGAAAGCTCAAAGTAGGAAGAAAAGTGCCAAACCCCAACTCCTCATAAATAGAGACAGTAGTCCTGTTTCAGTCATCAGAGCCAGAACTGTGGTTCGTCACTGTTTTTCTTTTGGTTCATGAACCTTGTTTCAGAATTTAATGAGCACATGGATGCATAGAGGATAAGAAGCTTCAATCAAGAGCCTTGAACTTTGCAGAGCATGCTGAAGAGATGCTAAGTCTTCTTAGGAATTGAAAAATCTTCTCTAAGTGAATTTTGATCCTTCCTATCAGCAAAGATGGAAAAACACTGCAGACTGAAATCAATACTAACACAAGAAATAAATTCCAAGCGTGGACTAGCATGGGATAATAGTGTAGAATGCATAGAAGCAGGACTTAGATGAAATATAGTAGTCACTTTCACATACGGAGTGCTTACTATTACATGCTTTATCTTATTTAATCAAGAGATATTTATCCTGGTATTTAGGCTGTGGCTTCTGAAATCAGACTTCTTGGTTTTGAATATGGTTTTGCCATTTACTTGTGATGCAACCTGGAAGAAATTATCAAAATACCTCTAAGTCTTATAATTCCCATCTATAAAGTAGCAATCATAAGACAGTAGTATCTTTTTCAACAGGCTTGTAGAGGTTACACGACATAATTGTTGCAGCCTGATTTCTAACTCATAGTAAAGCTCAGTAAATATCACCTAATGTTTTTCATATTATTATTAGGTGGGTATTATTCTTAGCATTTTCATTTAATGGAAGAGGTAACTGAGAACAGGAGTGATCTATAGCAGACTCTTCCTATCAACCCCATTTAGGGGTTCATTATTGACGAGAAACAGGAAAGCAGTGTCATATATTTCAGCCTCATTTTTTTCTCAGAAGAAATTATATTAATGAAATATGTTCTTGGTCTCTTTCTAAATTATTTTTCTCTGAGTCACCCTTTATGAAAGTGATATTTATATCTTTGTGAATCACACCCACACTTGTGTGGGTTCTCTCCTTGGGTCATATGTACTTTTAGTGTGTCTTTATATTTAGGGGACACTGGGAGATGTTCTTTACAACACATATATAACCTTAAGATACTCTATTCTGATTTAGGAGGGACTTTCATATCCCCAGGCCCTGCTGCAGAAGCCATTCCTCACAGGTTTCGGTTGCCTCTGGTCTGTCCTCTGTCCCACCTACACAGCAGAAGTAAAAAGGAGAGAGAGAGAGAAGCCACCAAAACAAAAACATTCCATATTTTAAAGTCAGAAGCAATGTCTTTATTTCCTTTTTCTTTTCTTTTTCTTTTCTTTTTTTTTTTTTTGAGATGCAGTCTTGCCTTGTTGCCCAGGCTGGAGTGCAGTGGCTCCATCTCAGCTCACTACAACCTCCACCTCCCGGGTTCCTGCCATTCTCCTACCTCAGCCTCCCGAGTAGCTGGGACTACAGGCTCCCGCCACCACGCCCGGCCAACTTTTTTGTATTTTTAGTAGAGATGGGGTTTCACCGTGTTAGCCAGGATGGTCTCGATCTCCTGACCTTGTGATCCGCCCACCTCGGCCTACCAAAGTGCTGGAATTACAGGCGTGAGCCACCGTGCCTGGCCTCCTTTTTCTTTTTTAAATATTTTGATAAGAACACAACATGAAATCTATCCTCTTCATAAATTTGTAAGTGCACAATACAGTATCGTTAACTATAGGTAAAATGTTGTATAGAAGATCTTGCATAACTGAATTTTTTTTTTTTTTTTTTTTTTTTTTTTGAGGCAGGATCTCACTCTGTCCCCCAGGCTGAAGTGCAGTGGTACTATCATAGCTCACTGTAACCTGGAACTCCTGGGCTAAAGCAATCCTTCCGCCTCAGCTTCCCAAAGAACTAGGATTGCAAGTGTGAGCCACTGCAACTGGCCACATAATGGAAACTTTATACCCTTCGAGCAACTCAGCATTGCCCCCTCCCCCTGCCCCTAACAACCACCATTCGCTGTATGTTTCTATGATTTTGGCTATTTTAGATACTTTATAAAAATGGAATCAAGTAGTATTTGTCCTTCTGTTATTGGCTTGTTTCACTGAGCGTGGTGTCCTCCAGGTTCATTCATGTTGTTGCATATGGCAGAGTTTTCTTCTTCTTAAAGGCAGATAGTATTCTACACAGGTTTGATCTTCTTTTGATTTCTCCTCTGTCCAGCCTATGTGACAGAGCAAGAGAAAGAGAAAGAGAAAGGGAGAGGGAGAGCAAAAGAGAGAGGAGCCAAAGAAACATAAATGTTCTGTGATTATTTTTAAGTCAGGAGTGAATGTTTTTATTTATTTTTAAATAAAACAGAAAAACACCTCTAAAACTCTTGGAAGGTTCATGATTATCTGCCGACCTGTGTTTGTTTCATTCGTGAAGTATTTAACTCAGTCCGCATCCAAGAAAAATATTTAAAGGGCACTGCAGAAGGTGTGTAACTCCGCCACGAGAGGGCTAGTTTGACTTGGTCAGACAGCCATTTGAATTCCATCATTCATTGAGTGTTAGGCTTATTATTTCAAAGTACATTTGTGAGGCATCTGCTATAAGCTAGACCCTAGCAAGCATATTGACTACCTCATAGTATACATACTGGTGGTTGGCTATGGAATTGAATTTTATTCTCTAGGCAGTCACAGATGTCATTTTGTCATTTCTGTCTTTCCCTGTACATCCTGCTCTGCCATCTCTCTGGTCCTCCATGCCACAGGAGGCTCACTTTATAAACTAGATCATCTGGACTCCTGTTCCTTGTGGCTTCGTGGATTTGGCCAGTTGATGATCAAAAGGCAGGAGGAAAGAGATGCTGAGGTCTTTATTCCCTCAATTCCCTGCTTGCTGAGCTGGAGATTGGTAGTATCTATTGAAACTCACACCCCTGCCAGGCTGCCCCTTTCTTATGGCTACCTTTTACTGCATGAGAAATAATGTTATTTCTATATAGATAGTTATAATTATTTGAACTTCTTCTTTTCCTTGATATCCCATAACTTAAAAACAATGATGTAAAATTAACAATAGTTAAATTCTGATGAAGTCAATATATCTTATGTCTCATGATAAGGTAATATGAAAGGAAAGAAAACAAACACAAATATATATTTATAACAAACTAAGAAATACTCATGACAATTACAGTCTTTTTTCTTAATAACTGATAACATGTCATAGCTGGCATTTGTAACTACCTTCTTTTACAGCCTATTCTATATTCCCTGTGTCTCCAGCAAGTACTTCAGATGTTCATGATTCTTTGCCTGATGAGGTGACCCAAACTTTCATTCCTAGCGGGTCTGGACCATTCATAGTTCTGGCTGAATTGGGTCATTATAGTTTTCCATTGACCTTAATCACAGGGCATGTGCTCTAAATTATGGTCAGGGAGCCAATGTTGAGATTCTGCTAGCTGCTGAGTATGTCTATCCCAACTATGCATTCCAGAACTGGGGAAATGACAACTGGATGTGTTTGGGGACCCACTGGGCCCACTGTGAGACAAAACTGAGCTAAAGCTCCATTGATCACCTGATCTCCATACCCTTTACTCTGACTGATGTGACACAGTGATGTTTTTGTTCTTTCAGAATTAGTACAATTTCACAGTTACCCTGGTAAAAGGAAATAGGTCCCTGTGGGGAAGGCTGGAAGACAGATTAACAGTACACATTTTTGGTCATATATCAGGATTCTTTCTCAAGGGAACCTATCTTCCTCTTCTTTCAACATTTCTAGGCAAGTAAGCTGGATTCAGTCTGGGTATTGATTGAGGGACTATGACTACATTTTTATGATTGAGGTTAGACTTTTGTTCACTTGATCTAGAACTTTTCTGCTTGTAAATATCAAGTAAAACTTAGCAGGATTCCTGTCTATTTCACCTCTAGAAACATCATGAACAACTTTTGTTAACACCATAGATCTATGCATAAGACTATTCTGACTTCTGCTTTGACTCTGCTGTCCATTCTGGTAACCTCACTCACTTTGGCTTTGGTGACTGAGTACCACCACTCGGTACCTGCCATCCAGAATGCAATCATTCCCATTACATTTAGGTTTCTGAATGACTGAAGTTTCCAGTTACAGGTCTAACCTACAGAGAAGAGCAACCATGAAGCTATTCAAGGATGCTGGGGCTCCCCTCCCAAGTTAATTTTCTTTCAATATTGATGAAAGGTGCTAGACCCTTCTAGTGTGGGAGATTAGTTCTTAAATGACAAGTTTATTCTAATACTCCAGTCTCCCTAAGCCTTTGAATCAATCCTGTCTTCTACATTAAACCAAGACAGGTCAGGCATTTCTAATTCACTCACTGTGGTCCCACTTTGGTCCATGTTTTATCCAACCAACCAAAGTGTTATAGTCCTTCTAATTCTTTGAGCTGCAACCTTCTGTAATGCAGAATCTTTGATTAGTGACCCCATATCAATAAATTTGGTATGATTCAACGTTATGTTCCTTTCATTATTATGCTACACCCTTAGAATCTATTGCCATATGTGTTTACTGAAGTCTTGTTTGTGTAAATTAGAAAACTCAAGTAGATCTTTGGAGCATCGAACAACTTCTCATAGGTCATACTTTGTACCTCATCTTTAAGAATCTCTTGGGGCTTGAGTCTACTTATAGGTCTAGATGCAAAGGGGCGGGGCTCTGAAAAGAATCAGCATTGTCTTGCATAGCAGTTGCTTCAGGGGAGGTCATTATAGTTTTCTAAGGCAATGCAGTTAATCTCAAAGATGGGTGAAATGGCTGATATCACTGGAAGGAGATAGATGATATCACTGGGGTGGGGATGGCATTACCACTGGGGGCAGACAGGCCCCTTCTACTGGGGATGAGTTGACCTCTTCTTCTAGGAGTAAGAAGACCTCTTCCTTTTTCACTGGCAAAGAAAACGCATCAGAATTTAGGGACTCAATGTCCCCAGCAGGGACTTCCCATAATGGCCAATCACAATTTACAGGAGCCCGTTCTTTTCCAATATCAATGTCCTTACATTAACAGTAGACACCTTGAGAGGCTAGGGGTTTAACTTGCATTGTAAGTCACCCAGCCATAGGCTGAGATTCTACATTTAATCTTCAGCAACCTCAACCCTGCAACTACAGAAGAAAAAAATCTCTTTCAGGGTACCGTAGAAGACTCCAGGTCATGTATATGGTGCTTGAGCTGCAAATTTGAATCCCTGAGCTCATTCTTTTCTTTCACCACTTCATCCAGTAGCATTAGGAGCAACCAAGGAATGTCATAATATTTGTTAGCTTTCCAAAACTACTTGGAAGTATATATACAGCACCCAGCTTCCTACTTCTTATAAGTGGTTGGTTAAGAGTATCCACTGTAGGCCAGGCATGGTTGCTCAAGCCTGTAATCCTAGCACTTTGGGAGGCTAAGGTGGGCAGATCACTTGAGCCCAGGAATTGAAGACTAGCCTGGGCAACATGGTAAAATCCCATCTCTTCAAAAAATGCAAAAACATTTAGCTGGGCATGGTGGGGCATGCCTGTAGTTCCAGCTGTTCAGAAGGCTGAGGTAGGAGGATGGCTTGAACCCAGGAGGTGGAGGTTGTAGCGAGTCGAGATTGTGCCACCACATGGCTGCCTGGGTGAAAGAGTGAGACACTATATCAGGAAAAACAAACAAACAAACCAGATTACTCACTGCAAATATTTTGCATATCTCTCTTACCCATATATGCCGTGAACTGTCAGTGCTTTCTTTACTGATAAAAAAAGAGTCATTACCATCTTTAATAAAATTAAAAATGCAATTACAGAAACCCCAAACCAATTTAGAAAACTCATTCTTAAAATTCTGTTTTTCTATAACCAGTTTTGGCACCAAAATCTGTATTCATAAGGGTTCTCCATAGAAACAGAACCAATAGAATATTGATAGATAGATAGGTATAGATAGATAGACAGATAGACAATTATAAGGCATTGGGTTACACAGTTGTGGAGGTTGAGATGTCCCACAATCTGATGTTTGCAAGCTGGAGACATAGGAAAACCTGTAGTATATAGTTTGAAGCCTAAGAAACAGAAGTGCCAAGGACAGTAGAAGATCGATGTTTAGCTCCAGCAGTCAGGCAGAGTGCAAATTCAACCTTCCCCCACCTTTCTTCTATTTAGGCCCTTAACAGATTGAGTGATTCCTACCTGCACTGGGGAGAGCTCTCTTCTTTACTGAGTCTACTGATTCAAATGCTAATCTCTTCTGGGAGCGCCCTCATAGACACACTCAGAAATAATGTTTAACCCGATATTTGGGCACCCCATGGCCCTGTCAAGTTGACACATAAAATTAATCAGCACACTGGATCTGGACATTTCTGCTTCCATTGTTCAGATTTCTTTACTATAATCTCATTCTTTTAATTTCTTTATCTTTTCTTAATGAATCCTGGAAACTTCCTTTAACAGATCTTTGATCTCACTCATTTGTTCTCCGGTCCTACCTACTCTGCTAGTCAACCTATCTTTTCAGTTCTTTATTTCAACTTTTTTATTTTCCATATATATCTCTAAGGGATTGATTTCTATGTTATAATTGCTATTTCAATATCTTGCCTCATTTCTCTTAAGGTATTTATTATGCTTTAAATTCTCATTTTGTCTGTTCCATTAAATATTCTTCCATTTTAAACATAAGTTTTTATTTTTCATTTTTAATAGTGCTCATACTTTTAAGGTATATCTTTACTTTTTCTATGAGTTCATTTTTTCCCTGTCACTTATAAGCAGCCACAGTTTATGGTGTGTATCTCAAGACAGGAGACACAACCTAACACAGCTTGAGCACAGATTCTCCAGATAAATTTATAAAGTATCTTTATATGTGTATTTATGTGGCAGGTATGTGTGTATCAACATAGGCGGTCTCTATGCTATAATTTAGAGCACTCCTATTATCCTTCCTCCTCTCCAACAGATAACTTTACTTTCCCAGGAAACTCTTAAATACCTCTTTTCTAGGATTTCTTTCTCTTTTTTTTAAAAAAATTGCCTAGCCTACAGTGGTTTGGGGGGAAAAAAATGCTCAGAGGGCAACTAGCTTGAGTTCACTTATTTTTATTCGTTGGAGTAAGAATGCTACACTGGGCCACCAGCTTGCGTCCACCTGTTTTCATTTGCTTCTTAGTCCAACAGAGATTTAGAACCACCTAAATGTAAATCTTTAACTCAGCTTGGAACCCCTTATTTCTCAAGGGTGCTGATCTGATGCTATGTTTCTTACTTGGCAATAGTGATGGGGCAAAGATATGTCTAGATGGGGCATTATTATCATTAATCCTGAGTGTCAACTTGATTGGATTAAAGGATACAAAGTATTGTTCCTGAAGTATCTGTGAGGGTGTTGCCAAAGGAGATCAACATTTGATTCAGTGGACTGGGAGAGGCAGACCCACCCTCAATCTAGGTGGACACCATTTAATCAGCTGCAAGCATGGCTAGAATACAGCAGGCAGAAGAAATTGAAAAGACTAGACTTGCTGAGTCTTTCACCCTCCATCTTCCTCCCATGCTGGCTACTTCCTGCCCTCAAACATCAGACTCCAAGTTCTTCAGCTTTTGGACTCTTAGACTTACACTAGTGATCTGCCAGGTGCTCTAGAACCTTCGGCCACAGACTGAAGGCTGCATTGTCTGTTGGCTTCCCTACTTTTGAGGTTTTGGGACTTGAACTGGCTTCCTTGATCCTCAGCTTGCAGACCACCTATTTTGGGACTTCACCTTGTGATTGTGTGAGTCAATACTCCTTAATAAACTCCTGTTCATACATACATCTGTCCTCTTAGTTCTATCTTCCTAGAGAATCCTGACTAACACAGGCATTTAAGAGGCCTAAGTAGAAAACTCAGTATCTTATTAAGGAATCATGGTTCTTGGCCCTCAACTATTCTAGACCACCATTCTCTACCCTTTCCCTTTTGGTCTCAACTACCTTTCATCTCTTCAGAGTTTTCACAGAGTTTTTATATTTTGTTCTAGTATCTATCAATTTCCTTCTCGCTCTTCTAGTATGTCCAGGACTGGTTTTGGGAGAGAGAAGTGGCAGGTACTTGCTGTTTGACTTTTGGCCTTAAGGTATACTTTAATATTTCCGTAATAACTTTATTTTGGGTTGATGAATGGCACAGGGATATTTAAGCACACAAGTTTTGTGAAGTAGAGACTATAAAATGAGAAGCTGTTTTTATTAGGTTAAAAAATATTTGTGTGTAATATATTTATGTTACAGATGTTTCTTATATTTCAAATTGTAAGGTAGGAAAAATTAATTTTCCAATTAGAGAAAAGTGGAGCCCCGTGGGAAGTTCTCTTTGAGCTTGAAAGTGGTCTTGGATAAGTCATTGGGAATTTATGATCATTGGTCAAGACATGTTTGGGAATGCCTTGTTGTTGACAAAAACGTTTTGCAACTTTCAAGGTGAGGCCATTTGAGTCATGCTCAGGACCTAGGAAAAAAACCCTGTTTTTTTCAGAACACAATTTTTTCTATCCAGTTGGAGTAGGAGTTAAGGAAACTTGTTCTCTATTAAGCTGCCATTAAAAGGGATGGCTCCAGACAAATTAAGAAAAGATATCTAGCCAAAGAAGATCAAGGGACAATCAATAAGTGGCTGGAAGGTTTGAAAACAGAATATAGAAGACCAAGTGCCAACTCTATCTGACAGGGCACCAGCCAGTGTTTTAGGGTGGTTATGTTTGATGCAGCCTCCCAATAACTCTGCTATTTAAGACATTGTGCATAGAACTCTTTTCAGGTCTATTAGGACTCTCCCAATAGGATACTCAATTTTCACCACAGAGATAGTGTCAAAATAATTTAACTAACTCAATGATTTTGTTGAGTACTGCTATTAGTTCATTCTCACACTGCTATAAAGACATACCTGAGACTGGGTAATTTATGGAGAAAATAGGTCTAATTAACTCACGATTCCGCAAGCTGTACAGGAGGCAAGGTAGGGGAGGCCTCAAGAAAATTGTGATCATGGCAGAAAATGAAGGGGAAGCAGGCAAAACCTTTACATGACAGAGCAGGAGGAAGAGAGAGCAAAGGGGGAAGTGCTATACACTTTTAAGCAACCAGATCTTGTAAGAACTCATTCACTAGCACAAGAACAGCATGGGGGAATCCACTCCCATGATCCAACCACTTCCCACCAGGCCCCTCCTCCAATATGTGGGGATTACAATTTGACATGAGATTCGAGTGGGGACACAGAGCCAAACTGTATCAAATACTTATTGTATGCACTGTTCAAGGGTGCTGAGAACACCATAGTTGACAAAATCATAAATATACCTGCTCCTATAGAGTTTATGTTCTAGTAGTAGGAGAAAGACAAAACAAATAAAAAATGTTTGTGAGAGTGTTATACATACTATTGAAGTCAATAAAGAAGGAAGGACGGGGGGTTCTCAGTGGTGGTGAATTTTCAATTTCATCTTGAGCATAGTATAACTATAAAACTACATCAACTGATGCTAAAGGGAATGCTTTTAACATTTTAACTTTATGTATAATATTTGCTATAGGATTTTGTAGACATATTTGATCAGATTTAGGATATTTTTCTTTTTTCCCTGTTTAATGCTTTAAAAAAAACACAAATGGATGTTGAATTTTATCCAGTGATTTTTGTTTTCATCTATTGAGTGATCATAATTTTTTTATACTGTTAATGTGGTAAATTATACTGATCGATTTTCTAATGTTAAATCAAGCAAGAGCATTTATGGAAATAGTCCAATGTGTGTGTGGTATATTATCAATTTTTTTATATCGATGGGATTTGTTTGCTAATATTTTATTTAGAATTTTAAACTCTAGTTTAATAAGAGAGATTGACCTGTATTTTTCCTTTCTTATAACATCCTTGCTGGGTCTTCTTTTCAAGGCATGTTGGCCTCATAAAATTAGTTGAGAAATATTTACTCATTTTTATTCACTAAAATATTTTTTATAAAATTGGCATTATTTCTTTTCATATGAGCTTTACTGAGATATGCTTCACATATCACACAATTTATCTTTTTAAAGTGGGCAGTTCAATTTTTCAGTATATTCATAAAGCTGTACAATAACCACCACAATTTTAAAACATTTTCATCATATTCTAATGAAAAGAAACCCTATACTTTTAAGCTATCATCCTATCCCCACTCCTCACATCATCCCCCTACTCCTACCCCTAGGCAACCACTAATCTACCTTCTCTATATATTTGCCTATTCTGGAGATTTCCTGTGAATGGTATCACATAACATATGGTCTTTTGTTACTGACTTATTTGCTTAACATAACTTTTTAAAGGTTCACCCATGCTGTAGCATGTGCCAGTACTTCCTTTTATGGCTGAATAATATTCCATTACATAGATAGATGTACTACATTTTGTTTACACCATTCATAAACTGATGGAAATTTGGGCTATTTGTACTTTTGGGTTTTTACGAATAATAATACTATAAACATTTGTGTGCAGGTTTTTAATGTGTATATAGATTTTTATTTCTCCTGAGTTATATACCTAGAAATAGAATCTATCATCACATGACAACTCCATGGGTAACTTTCTGAAAAACTGCTAGAATACTTTCCAAAGTGGTTGCACAATTTCACATTTCCACAAGCAATTTATGAGATTTCCAGTTCTTTACATTCTCACCAACAATTGTAATTATGTCTTTTTAACTTTAGCCATTCTAGTAGGTTTGAAGTGGGTATCTAATTGTGGTTTTTATTTGAATGTTATGAATCACCAATGATCATGAGTATCTTTCTTGTACTAATTGGACATTAGTGTATCTTTGCATAAATGTCTATTCAGATAATTTATACATTTTTAATTAGGATGTTTGTCTTTTTGTTACTGAGTTAAAGAGTACTTCATATATTCTGTCTTTTTATGTTTCGGGTATCAGAGTAACACTGGCCTCATAGACTAAGTTGGGAAGTAAAGAAGGAAATTCTTCCACATGCAACAACGTGGATGGATCTGGAGGAGGTTACGCTAAGTGAAATAATTGTCACAGAAAGACAATACTGCATGATTCCACTTACATGTGGTATCCAAAATAGTCAAACTCATGAAAACGAAAAGTAGAATGGCGATATCTAAGGGTTGGAGCTGGTAAAATTGGAAGTTGCTGTTCAATGGGTATAAAGTTTTAGTTATACAAGATAAATACGTTCTAATGAGATAGCATCTAACATCATTAAAAATGGCTATTATTAATAATTCAAAAAATAGCAGAGAAAAAAGGAACACATATACTATTGATGGGAATGTAAATTAATTCAGTCACTGTGGAAAGCAGTTTGGAGATTTATCAGAGAACTTAAAACAGAATTACCATCTGACCTAGCAATCCCATTACTGGGTATATACCCAAGGGAAAATAAATAATTTTACTAAACAGACTCATGTATTCATATGTTCATTACATCACTATTCATAATAGTAGACATGGAGTCAACCTAAATATCCACCAATGGTGGCCTTGATAAAGAAAGTGTGGTATATATATGTCATGAAATACTACACAGTCATAAAAAAGAATGAAATCATGTCCTTTGGAGCATAAGGGGTGCAGCTGGAGGCCATTGTTCTAAGCTAATTAACACAGGCACAGAACAGCAAATACCACATGTTAAGTGAGAGCTAAATATTGAGTACACACAGACACAAAGATGGGAACAATAGACACTGGGGACTACTAGAGGAGGAAGGGTGGGAGACAGGCAAGGGCTGAAAAACTAACTATTGGGTACTGTTGTCACTACCTGGGTGATGGGATCATTTGTACCCCAAACCCCAGTGACATGCAATTTCCCCATGTAACAAACTTGCACATGTACACCCTGAACCTAAAATAAAAGTTGGAAAAATAAAATAATTCCCTCTGAAAAAGAAAGAACATGAAGAGTGCAAAGAGAATGCTTGTCTTTTTAAAGATTCAGAATTATAAAAGTCCATTATTAAAAGACCTGTTGCACAACATTGTTCCTGTAGTTAACAGTGCCGCATTGTATACTTAAAAATTTGTTAAGCAGGTGAATCTCATGTTAAGTGTTCCATTCACAGTAAAAAAGTTGGAAAGTGGACCCTGTTATATATTTTTGGAAGAGTTTATTAGTAACTTATATATTTTTTGACTGTTTTCTAGAATTTACCAGTGAAGTCATTTTGGCTTGGTTTTTCTGTGTGTGTAGTTGTTGGATTACTAATTCAACCTCTACTTATTATAGTTCTATTTGTATTTTCTATTTTTTCTTGAGCCATTTAAAAATAATTTATACCTTTCTAGGAATTTGTCCATTTTATCTAGATATTTATTATATTGGCATACAATTGTTCATACTATTTGTTTATAATCCTTTTTATTTCTGTAAGGTCAGTAGTAATGTCTCTTGTTTCATTTCTGATTTTACTAATTTGAGTCTTCCTTTTTTCTTAGTCTAACTAAAGGTTTGTCAATTTTATTGGTGATTTCAAAGAACCACTTTTGGTTTTATTGTTTTGTGTCTACTTTCTATTCTCTATTTTATTAATTCCCCCACCCCATTTTTATTATTTTCTCTCTCTGGTTGTTTTAGGTAGTTTAATCTTTTTTTCTCAATGTCTTAACACGCAAGGCTAGATTATGGATTTGACAACTTTCTTATTTTTAGTATAGGCACTTACAACTATATTACCCCATTGTGACCAGAGAGCATACCTTGTCTTATTTCAATTCCTTTAAATTTATTGAAGTTGGTTTTATGGTCTAGCATCTGGTCTGTTCTGGTCCATGTGAATTTTAGAATTCATATTCTGCAGCTGTTGGGTTATATAAATATCCATTAGATCTAGTGGTTTGTAGTGTTATTCAAGTCTTCTGTTTCTTAATTGATCTTTTGTCTAAATGTTCTATCCATTATTGAAATTGTGGTATTGAGACTGGGCACAGTGGCTCATGCCTGTAATCCCAGCACTTTGGGAGGCTGAGGAGGGTGGATCACTTGAGGTCGGGAGTTTGAGACCAGCCTGGCCAACATGGTGAAACCACGTCTCTACTAAAAATACAAAAATTAGTTGAAGAGCATCTGTATTTCCTTAATGGTTTCTTTAGGGCTCACCTCATACATCTTAATCTCCCAGGATCTACTGTAGCTTTATATTAACTTAATTCCAGTGGAATAAAGAAACATTACTCATATACACCTCTATATCCTTTCCCCATTTTGTGCTATTGTTATATAGATTATATATCAATGTGTTATAAACTCAACAATATGTTGTTATAATTTTGTTTTTTAAAAAGCTGAGAGAAGAAAAAAATAGCAAGAACATATTAATAACTTTTATTATTTTACCTTCTTAATGTATTGCCTGGCATCATATCTTAATCCAGTATAACTTCACGTCCTCTCACCCTTTTAATGATATTATTAATAAAGATAGTAAATTCATATATGTAGTCTCAACAATTATATATGTATATATATGTATACTCCCCTACACACACACATACACACACATACACACACACACATACACACATACATATACAAACTTCATACAATTGCTTTATAAATCAGGACAGAGAAGAAGGGAGGAGCAATATGCATTTATACTGTCTTGTTATATTTGCCTAATTATCTTTGTAGATGCTGTTTTTTGTGTTTAATAGTATTGCTGTCTGGAGTTATTTGGTTTCAGTTCAATGAATTTCCTTTGTAATATTATAATAAGTGTTGGGTCTCCCAACATTGAATTCAGTTTTTGTTTATCTGGGAATGCCTTTATTTCCGTTTCATTTCTGAAAGATAGTTTTGCTGGTTATAAGATTCTTGATTGACTGTACTTTTCTGTGGGCACTTTGCATATGCTATCCACTGCTTTCTGGCCTTCATTGTTTCTCATAAGAAGTCAGCTGTTAATCTTCTTGGAGTTTTTTTTTTTTTTTTTTTTTTTTTTAAGTGATAAGTCATTTTTCTCTTGCTGATTTCAAGATTTTTCTTTTTTCTTTGGATTTTTGTATATTTGTGGTGGTATTTCTATGTGTGTATCCTATTAGGAGTTCATTGAGCTTCTTGGATATACAGATTTATGCTTTTCTTCTAATTGGGAAGTTTTCAGTTATTTTTGGGGGGAGTATCTTTCTACTGCATTCTTTTTCTTCTCTCTCTCTCTAGGACTCCCATCATGTATAGGTTGGTATGCTTTATGGTATTGCATTTTGATGATACTCTGTTCATTTTTCTTTAGTTTTTGTTCTCTGTGTTCTTCAGATTGTATAGTTTCTAATGATTTAAGTTTACTAATTCTTTCTTCTGAAAGTTCAAATCTATTCATTTATTATGATTTTCAACACCAGAATTTCCATTACGTTCTTTTTCAAGTAATTTATATTTATTGATAGTCTCTATTTGGACAAGGCATTGCCATCATGCCTTCCTTTACTTATTTAAGCATAGTTTACTTTAGGTCTTTGAGCATATTTATAATTGCTACTTTAAAGTATTTGGCTTATCTCACAAGCAGTTTCTATAATCTGCTTTTTTTCTATCTGTGAGTCAGCCTTTTCTTTCTTTTCTTTCTTTCTTCCTTTCTTTCATTTTCTTTCTTCATTCCTTTCTTTCTTTTTTTCTTTCCTTCTTTCTTTCTTTTTCTTTCTTTCTTTCCTTCCTTCCTTCCTTCCTTCCTGCCTGCCTGCCTGCCTTCCTTCCTGCCTTCCTTCCTTCCTTCCTTCTTTTTTTAGATGGAGTCTTGCTCTGTTGGCAGGCTGGAGTGCAGTGGCATGATCTTGGCTCACTGCAACCTCTGCCTCCCAGGTTCAAGTGATTCTCCTGCCTCAGCCTCCCAAGTAGCTGGGACCACAGGCATGCACCACCACACCCAGCTAAGTTTTGTAATTTTAGTAGAGAGAGGGTTTCACCACGTTGGCCAGGATGGTCTTGATCTCTTGACCTCGTGATCTGTCTGCCTCAGCCTCCCAAAGAATCAGCCTTTTGTATTTCACCTTGTGTTTCAATTTTTTTGTTGTTGCTGCTGAAGTCTGGACATTTTAGATTATATATCGTAGCAACTGTGGTTACTGGTTCCCCAATTTCAGGGCTAGTTATTGTTACTAGTCTATTTGTTTAGTCACTGTTCACCACTGGTTGGACTATTTTAGTGAAGTCTATTTCCTCTGCAGTGTAAAGTCTCTGATGTTTCTCCTTAGGAGGCACATTTTCGGGCACATGCACAGTCAGTCTGGGATTACCATAGTTTTGACAGGCTAGATTTGACTCTCTTTCTACAATAATATCCATGTGTTAAGCTCAAATACTGTTGTATGATTACTGTTTCCTACAATGTTCTGTGCCATATATTTCTCCACAGACTGATCTGATTAAATTTGGTCTCTTTTAAAGGGATAGTTTTTGATATCAGTATTTGAGAATTCTTCTTACCTAAGGAGAGCTCTTCTTAATTGCCACTTTCCCAATTCTTCATGATCTATAGCTGGCCTATGGTTTAACTTACATGTCTTACAAAGCCATGAGTCTCCTCTTAATTGCCTTCCATTAAAACTTCCTCATGTTTAAGAGTTCTCTTGGGATTGAACTTCCCAATACTCTGTCTCAAATAAGGACATTTGTTTTGGGGAGAGCTTTGTATATCCATTATTTTTAACTGCCTCTTCCCCTAGTCTAAAGATTTAAGCTATGGCTCTGGAGCTGCTGGTGAAGACAGTGGCACATTTCTTTATAACTCATATTCTGCTTAAGAGCAGGAAACTGAGCAAAGAGCATTGTTATCTAGTCTTCACAGTTTGATTCTCCTAGAAATAAACCTCTGCATTATAAGAAATTCAGGACAAAGGTGAATGAGGTCTCAGTATTCCCAGAATACCATGCCTTAGGTAGAAGGTCCATGAAACAAGTAAAGGCTGGGAAAAAAGGAACTCTTTACCTCTTCAGCACATTTGTTTGGAATGTAGCTTCTACCACAGATAACTTGGAGGCCATATGAGAATTGCTGGTATTCTTTTCCTCACAGAAAGATACTATTGCCCTTAACTAGAAGCTGGGGGAGAGGAACCTGTATGTTCTTGGCTACATGTTTCTGGAGTGGAGTTTTCATTACACTGGCCTGATAGTGAAAGGAAAGAAATATGATGTGATTAAAATGCTACAGATTCTGTGATGGTTAATACTGAGTGCCAACCTGATTGTACTGAAGGATGCAAAGTATTGTTCCTGTGTGTGTCTGAGGGTGTTGCCAAAGGAGATTAACATTTGAGTCTGTGGACAGGGAGTCAGTCCCAGCCTCAGTCTGGGTAGGTACCATCTAATCAGTTGCCAGTGTGGCTAGGATAAAAGCAGGCAGAGGAGCATGGAAGGACTAGACTGGCTGAGTCTTCTGTCCTCCGTCTTTCTCCTGTGCTCGATGCTTCCTGCCCTTGAGCATCAGACTCCCAGTTCTTCAGCTTTTGGACTTTTGGTTTGCCAGGAGCTCTCAGGCTTTCAGCCACAGACTGAAGGCTGCACTGTCAGCTTCCCTATTTTTGAGGTTTTGGGACTTGGACTGGCTTCCTTGCTCCTCAGCTTGCAGATGACCTATTGTGGGACTTCACCTTGTAATTGTTTGAGTCAGTACTCCTGAATAAACTCCCTTTCATATTTACATCTATCCTATTAGTTCTGTCCCTCTAGAGAACACTGACTAATACAGATTCTTTCTGTTTTTAAGAAATTTTTAATAGATTGTCTGAAATGAGTGTTTCTTCATTTTCTGTATATCCTTAGGACTATGTACAGAGGCTTCAGATGATTGGTTTTTGTTTGTTTGTAGAGGTGGAGTCTCACCATGTTGCCCAGGCTGGCTTCAAACTCCTGGCTTCAAGCAGTTCTTCTGCCTCAGCCTCCCAAAGTGCTAGGAATATAGGTATGAGCCTGACTGATTGTTTAAAAATTTTTTTTTTACTAGCATCATCGAGGAAATGCCTACAGAGCTCCTCACATTGTCATTCAAAGGCAGAACTGCTATTTCTTTCTTAAATGTTTGATACTATTTAGAGGTGAAACCATTTAGACATTGTATATATATTTGTCGAAAAGATTTTAATTATATATTTAATTTTTAAATAGATACTGGAATTACTCAGCTTCTGGTAAGTTGTGCTTTATCTAGGATTGTGTATGTTTTATCTGAATTTTCCATTTTATTACTTTATAATTCACTCTGGATCTTTTAATACCTATGATCTGTAGTGATATATTTATTTTTCGTATCTGTTCATTGGTTATCTGTTTAATCTCTTTTGCTCTAATTTTCTGATTTTTTCTTCACTAGCAGTGTTGTTCTTATGTAATAGTCCAGAAGCAAGCAGTCCAAGAGTGCTATCCTTAACATGGCTTCAGTATTTGTTTTGGTACCCATCATCTGTTATCCAATAGAAAAAGAAAAAAAACAGTGTCCAAGAGAGTGCTTGCCCAACTATTTGCGCTTAGGGATCAGAAGTGGCACCCATCATTTCTTCTCATTTAGTCACTTCAACATATCTAGCTGCAAAGGGGTCTTGGAAATGTAGTTTTACCTGCATAGTCATATGTCTTCCTAAAACTCTATTACTATGGAATAAAGAAAAATGTGACATTGTGAGATAACTAGCACTTTGATTTATTTTTTGATTTTTTTTTATTTATTTTGTCTCTATGGTCCCCAAATATGTTTAAACTTTCTTTATCCATTACCTAGAACATAGTCACATCCAAGGAGGATCAAAGATAAAAAAAAAAAAAATACTATCTCTACAGACAGACTTCTTTATCAGGACTGACTTCTCATGGTCTCACATATATTTCCCTCCTACACACCAAATATAGAATGGTGGGATAGAAATAGGATAACTGAAAAAAAAAGATTCAGAACAAGGAACAAGTAAAGACAAGATGGTAATTATACTTATAACCATTATTATGTAATGGGACAAGAATTTCCAAGGCTCAAAACTTTTTTAGTTAAATCATGTGCTGAGGTCCGATTGTTTGTGACCCACAAATTCATGTTAAACTGTAATTACCAATGTAGTAATATCATTGTGTAGTTTCTGAGACTAGGTCATTTGGGGTTTTGTTTTGTTTGAGATAGGGTCTCGCTTTGTCACCCAGGCTACAGTTCAGTGATGTGGTCTTGGCTCACTGCAGCCTTGATCTCCTGGGCTCAAGTGATTGTCCCACCTCAGTCTCCTGAGTAGCTGGTATTACAGGTGTGAGCCAACATGCCTGGCTAATTTTTTCGATTTTGCATAAAGACAGGAGTTTGCCATGTTGCCGTAGCTGATCTCAAACTCCTGAGCTTAAGTGATCCACCATTCTCAGCCTACCAAATACTGGGATTACAGGTGGGTGCCACCGTACGCATCTGCGAAGCTAGGTCTTAGAAGGCAATATAGCTTTTGCTTGGGTCTTTGTCTTAGAACATGCATTATGGGAGTTTTGGGTGACTGTATAAGAAGTCCTATTCTGAAGCCACCATGCTAGAGAGAACAAAGTAGAGAGAATACAGAGATAGTTAAAGAGACACTTTAGGAATTTCATCTATACCAGTTCCCAGCTGTTTGATTTTTTCTGACTCAGGTAGGTGAGCCTTCTGTTGATTATAGTGTTCAGGCTTTGAGGTGCTCCAGCCCCTGCTGCATACAGCAGAGATGGGTTGTCCCTACAAAGCTGTACTCAGACTGAAGACTAATGATTAAAGTACATGTTTTAAGGCATTACATTTTGAAGTGGTTCGTTACACAACAAAAGATAACTGGAACCATGCTATTCTTGGGAGCTGTACATCTTTTGTCACCTACTCGTTGTTTGCTTTTAGGAGCAAGCAATCATAATAGAAGCGATTTGATATTTTCTTAGATAAAACACTGTATTTGTAAAACATGGCTAAGCCTTCTCTTCTTCTTTCTAGACAAATGGACTCCAAATGGAACTTGGGAACTAATAAGAGTTAACAAAGATGTGGTAAAAGAAATAGACAACATGATTGTGGCACAATGGTGGAACAGGAGTTGTGAGTTGACTCTAAAGTCATTTAAAATTAAAATTTAATTTTTTTTGAGACAAAGTCTAACTGTGCCACCCAGGCTGGAGTGCAGTAGTGCAATCACCACTCACTGTAGCCTCGACTTCTTGGGCCCAGGTGATTCTTCTTCCTCAGCCTCCTCAGTAGCTGGGACTACAGGCATGTAAGAAAGTTGGATTTCTTAGTCACTACATGGAAATTAACCATAAGAAAAGCCACACAATTTACCTGTAGTTGTTATAAGTCCAAGATATAAAATTTCATATAAAGTTGTGCAACTTACAGTACAGGAAAGAGAACAAAGATTAATATTCAGAGTATAAAGTGGAAGTACCAGCCATGTGCCAGACTTTAGTATCGGTCAGGTGATGGCTTCAGGAGTCAAGAGGCACAATCAACACACAAAATGTTTATTTGCAAAAAGAAAAAAGTCCCACTTGACATGGAAATTATGTTGTCTAAAGTCTTTGTGACTAGTTGAAAGTTCCAGACTGTGTTCCTTTCACTGTCCTGGTGACCACATCCATTGCTGCCAAGAAAATTAAGTCTCTTTTTCTTTATTTTTGAGAACCAATAGGCATATTGGAGAAGAAATAAAAATTCACCTACCCATGACTTTCCTTAGCAAATTCCTTTAGAACTTGGTCCCTACAGGCAAAATTTAAATTAAAATATTCAGTACATGAGACATAGAGCTGTAGATGCATTCCCAGGAGAAATTGTCCTCTAAGATCTCCATGTCAGTATAATCCCCTTCAAGACATCAGTCACTAGACCCTTAAATCTCGATCTGGCTTTTTTCAAGCTCACTGTAGTGGGAACAACCTGCTGTGTGGGCAATCTTGTTTACTTGATTTGCTTTTATTTTAATGAGGTCTTCAAGGACCACCTTACTGGGGGCCCTTGCTCTCATAGTGACACTGCTGCCTTCCTTTAGTCAGAATGATCTCAGCTAATACTCTCTGATAACAAAAGTGATATTTTTAAATAGGTTGAGTGCTTCGCCAAATATTGAATGTCCTTTGTCTTATTTCATTCCCAAGCTACAGGACTACATATTACTAATTTAATTAAAAAGATATGGAAAATGAGGCTAAGAGAAGTAAAGGAGCTCATTCATTTTTTTCAAATCTGAAACAGAAACCTAGAATTTAGACTTTTGAGATTGGGCACGGAATGCCAAGGAATCCCTTGTGGACAGAATGGTATATTCAAAGGGATGAAATAAGATTCTTCTAGATCCAGAACAAAGGGGAAGCCACAACTTGCTTCTCCTAGTAAGTCTCCCTCCAACCTCACCCCATAAGGATGCTGGTGGTTACGGTGCTGAAACCGGAGAAGGGAAACTGGTACACAGAGAATTGGGATTGCCTTCCCCTGGGAAGCCTTAAAAAGTGTTGGATTTGGTTGGGTGCGGTGGCTCACCCCTGTAATCCCAGCACTTCGGGAGGCCAAGGCGGGCGGATCACGAGGTTAAGAGATCCAGACCATCCTGGCCAGTATAGTGAAACCCTGTCTCTACTAAAAATACGAAAATTAGCTGGGCGCAGTGGTGCAGGCCTGTAGTCCCAGCTACTTGGGAGGCGGAAGCAGGAGAATCACTTGAACCAGGAAGGTGGAGGTTGCAGTGAGCTGAGATTGTGCCACTGCACTCCAGCCGGGTGACAGAGCAAGATTCTGTCTAAAACAAAAACAAAAACAACACAAAACAAAACAAAAACAACAATAAAAAAAGTGTTGGATTTACTTAGCATATCTTAAGGCGAGGCAGAAGTCATCCAGTCATTTTTTTACAATTAAAAACCAGTTGGTTTATATTACCAAATATGTGATACCTAAAGGGAATATATACATAGTATCTATTAAGTCGTGAAGCATAACAACGCTCATGAAACAAAGAATAGAGCATTAACAATGATATTACAGAACAAGGCAGAGAAACAAAAAGAGCCAGCATTCACAAGAGGCTCTGTATTTGTGGAAAACTCTGTGGTAGCATTAAATATGGGACTCAAAATGGTCATTCCTGAAAAGTTGGTATGTGGAAAAGTGACACATGCCACATATACCCCCCCAGACACACACCCTTGCCGATGTATGTGCAAAATCCTGGGACCATACATTCCCCACTTTTTCTACTCTAGATTAATTATAAACATTCTTCATGTTTAAATGAATATTGGACAGGGTTTCTAGTCCAACATAAGTAGTAATGTAAAGTTCTGAGGTACTTTGAAAGATAAGTTCCGAGGTACTAGAAACAGGAAGCTTGTTTCTAGTGCCTCACTTCTTTAGGATCAGGGCTATTACATTTCACCTTTTTTTGACTTATATGTAGTATCATACATCAGTGGGTTGCAATAGTGTAAGTTGCTTTCCTTCGCCACTGGATTTTCAGATGTTTGATTTTGAAATTCTGTCACAAAACATATTTCAGGTGTTGCTAATGTTTTCAAATGAAGCAATACTTTTGAAATTATGCAGTTAGCAGTGGAGCTAAGTCTTCAAACTAAGTCATTCTACTCCACCTCTAATACTGTTTCCATTAGCTCAGTAATACTGGTGTACAATTTTTCAGCTAGGATTGGATTTTGTTTAATAGCAATGAAAATGCTAGTGGTTTAAGTAAGATAAGATTATTTCTCTTTTACATAGAAGAAAGTCTGATCTGTCTGGTCTTTATCTTGGGTTTCTGGCATGGAGTATCCGAAACCCTTTGAATTTCCCAAATGATAAGAGTGTCTTTGTTATTCATGAGCCCTTTGGATCCATTTCACTTTATGTTAATGAGATAATTGAAGATGAGGGCTGGTCACCAGAAAGACCACCCATGTGATTAGAAGGTTAGGGCCTTGAGCCAGACTGCCTCCAGTGAGAGAAGTGGGACTGGAAATTGAGCTTAATTGTGTGGCTGAAATATAATCAATTGTGCCTATACCATAAAACCTCAATAAAAACTTAGGATGCCAAAGCTCAGTTGAGCACCCTGGTTGGTGAACACACTCATGTGCTGGAGTGTGCCATGAGAAGAAGCTCTATGTTTGGAACCGTCTCAGACCTCACACTTCGTATCTTTTCCTTTGGCTCGTCCTGATCTATATTCTTTATAATAAAACTGTAATTATAAGCACAGTACTTTCTTGAGTTCCATGAGTCATTCTAGCGAATTATTAAACTTTAGAGGGTGGTGGAAACCCCTGTATTTATAGCCAGTCAAAAGTGTGAGTGATCTGGGGTGACCTGAAGTGCCTCTGGCATCTGAAGTGAGGGCAGCCTTGTGGAGGATTGAGCCCCTAACTTGTGGTATCTGTACTAACTCCAGATTGGATCTGCACTAACTCCAGGATTGAAGTACACCAGTTGGTGACAGAATATATGGCATTTTCAAGAAAAAATTAAGGACTGAATTTCTTTTTAGGTCTCTGCCCTACAGCTTTAAGTGTGTTTTTCATCCTATGGTTCAAAATGGTTGCTATTGCTCCAGCTAATAGATCAACATTCCAAAATAAATTTTAAAATGAGTAACTTCTCCCTTTTGAAAATAATTTTTGAACCCAGAATTTAATAGGCTTTCTGAAGTCAGAGTGTTTGGAATTGGGTTGTCATTAAACTGTAAAAGTGTAAGAACACTTTTTAAGTTTACACCAGTAACTGTAAACTTTACAGAGATAAACTTTTGATTAGCTGACTTTCAGAACCACAGTCACTGCAATAAAACTCTCAGTTTTTGTCTGGATTTTAGAGTGGGAACTGTAACTGATGAGGTGTCCTTAGGAGATGTATTTTTCATTAATTGGGTTACTGCACATTAGTGATTCTGTGTCCAGATTCTCCATTCTGTTTAATTGTTCTATATACTTCTTGTGTCAATACACAATAATGTTTTTGCTTTATAGAAAGTTTTGATATATGGTTGTATATTTCTTTCAGCCTTCTTTATTTTTTCAAAGTTATCTTGACTATTTTTTCTTCATATTTTCATATAAATTTTAGAATCAATTTGTAAAATACATGTTAAGATTTGGATTGCACTGCATTGGTAGATTAATATTGGGAGAAAGGACTTTTTCTTTTTAAACTCACAATATTAGGTCTTTTGATCCATGAATATGGTATATCCTTCCATCTACCATAGCCTCTTTATTTTCTGTCAGTAATGTTTTGTAGCTTTTTTGTGCAGAAGTCTTGTACAACTACATTTTTGAGATTTATTTATATATATTCGGTCATTTTGATGCCAGTGTGAGGTGCTGTTTATTTATTTTATTTTCTATTTGTTGTTGGTATATAGAAATATAATTACATTAGTATATTGATCCTGTAACCACTGTCCTTGTTAAATTCACTTATTAATGTTAATATTTTGTCTTTAAATTATCTCAGAATGTAAACACTATGTTGACCTAAAAAAATAACTTGAAAAGTTTTCTTCTTTTTCTATTTTTTGCCAGGCCTTGGTAATTTTGATATTATTTTTAAATGAAATGACTAGGTTTCATCATTGAAAATATATGTGCCTTGGGGTATCTTTTTATCTTAGAGAGAAGGTTTAAAAAATTTTTATACTTAGGCCGGGTACAGTGGCTGACGCCTGTAATCCCAGCACTTTGGGAGGCCAAGGTGGGTGGATCACGAGGTCAGGAGATCGAAACCATCCTGGCTAACACAGTGAAACCCAGTCTCTACTAAAAATACAAAAAAACTGGCCAGGCGTGGTGGCGGGCACCTGTAGTCCCAGTTACTCAGGAGGCTGAAGCAGGAGAATGGTGTGAACCCAGGAGGCAGAGCTTGCAGTGAGCCGAGATTGCACCACTGCACTCCAGCCAAGGAGACAGAGCAAGACTCCATCCCCCAAAAATAAATAAATAAATAAATAAATAAATAAATCTATACTTAGATCTAAGTTTTCTATATAAATAGAAGACTGTTAAATTTTTTCTTGATTCTTGTGTTAGTTTTAGTACATTTTCTTCTAGGAATTTGTAAATTTTATATACATTAAAAAATTGGTGGCTTTAAGTAATTCATAACAGTCTCAGATTAAATTTTTAATAATACCTTTTTCATTCCAGATATTGGTAATTTGTGCCTTTTCTATTTATTGATAAGTTTCATTAGGGATTAATAAACTTAATTAGTATTTTTAAAATACCAACTTTTGACTTTGGTTTTTAGAAGTTATATGATTTTTATTATTTCATTAGTATACAATTTAACTTTTATTATTTTCTTCTATTACCTTTAGTTTAATTTTCTCTTCTTTTTTATCTTCTTGATCTGGATGCTGAAATAATTGATTTTCAGTCTTTATTTTTTTCTAGGAATTTCTCCCTAAGCATAACTTTAGATAATTTAATAAAGTTTTCATTTTGTACACTTACGAGTATTCAGTGAAAACATTTTTAACTTATTTTTAATTGGTTGACTAAATAACACATATTTATTGTGTACAACATAATTTTTTGAAATATATATACATTCTAGAATGGCTAAAGCTAGCTAATTAACATACGCATTACCTCAAAAAGTTATCATTTTGAGGGTGAGAACATTTAGACTCTATCCTTTTAACATTTTTCAAGAACACAGTATCTTGTTTTTAAATATATGGATCATGTTGTACAGTAGGTTTTATGAATCTATTCCTCCTTTCTAACAGAAATTTTGTATCCTTTGATACAAAGCGTGGCCATGCACAGAGGCAAAATCACTCTGGAGTCTGAAGTGCTGATGACATGAATGCCTTGGTTGTAGATGCCCCACTGCTGCATTGATAACTCTGCGTGGGGCACAGATGCTTGTGAAGCAGCTGAGAAGCTGGGGGCCAAAGTCCACGCATGTGCAGAGATATAGTGGCTCTAGGGTCCAGAGTGTAGGTTTGCTCAAAGCTACAGTGGCTCTGGACTCTGGGCCTCAGGCTGGTCAATATTGTAGCGGACTTAGTGCATGTAGTGTGTATGCACACACAGCAACTGGGGCTCTAAGGTGTGGGGTGTGGCTAACCTATAACAGTAGTGGCTCCCGTGTTTGAGGCAGGTGCAAAGTTGGAAAGAATGGTGGCTTTGGCCATGGGGCAACAAAACAGTTGCCCCTTCTGGAAGCATTGGTGCAGCAGTGTTTCATTTTCTGGGGGCTCCATGGTGGGGATGGCTGTTGATTATCTTGGTAGTGAAAGATGGCAGTGTTCTCTGTACAGCAGGTTGCTGGGAACAATGGTGGCACTCATAACATGGTTGATAATGCTGGAACCTGCTTTTCTTTGTTCCTAGACATCTCTAGACATCTCAGGTATATACAAATCTCCAACAGTCTTTTCTATGTGGTTATTCCTCTCCCACCTTTTTTGTTTCACTATGTTGCTACAGGTTTTTAAATGGTCCCTTGAGTCCTACTAAGGCTATTATCATTCATGGATAATTATTGGTTGATTTTTTGTGTGAGGGGAAGAGGATTATATCTCCTATTCTGCCATCTTGTTTATGTGTCACTCTGTTTATTTTGTTTGTCAAGGTTTCTTTGGTGGAGGATGCTGAAACAGAAATTGACAAGGAAGAAGTCTAGTTATGAAGAAAACATTCTGGCTTCTTTTAGATTCTGTTAACTTTCTTGAAACTTGGGTCCTTTACCACATATATTTCATTTTGTTTGGAATTGATCTTTTCCATACTGGTTCTTTGTCATTTTTAAACTTGGCTGAAATCTTAATTTTCCAGAGAAAACATTCTGACCAAACAATATAAAGTAGATTTATTTTTTATCTCATTTTTATGTATAGTTGTATGCTTATTCCATATGTACATATGTATTTATATATGTATATATGCATATTTATGCATGTTTCTTAGGGAGTTTATTTGCTTACTGTCTATCTTCTCCATTAGATTTAAACACCATGGGCACAAGAATGATGTTTATTTTGCATGGGTCTGTGTTCTTAAATCTCATCACTATGGCTAAAATCCACTTGCAATAAATAAACAGTTGATGAATTAATATTTCTTCTCAATGGTTCAAACATTTAAGGCGAATTAAAAGAAACACTAATCCCTCAAGTCCACATCCCTTATTTAATGATAAAATGTGGGTCTCTGTCTCTTAGTATTTATGTCAAATTACAGTCTTGAAGGACATGCTGTGGCTTAATTTGTGCATTACCCAAGAGAATAACTGAAAGTAACATAAATACACTCATGATCTCCCACAACAAGCAGAGCTGGATCCCCACAGATTCTTTAATCACCTGATTTCCAGGTATGTTGGATAAAGTGTTTTGTAGCCCTCATAGAGTATGTGTCCCCTGAGAGCTCTGTGACCATATAATTACCTCCTGGTTCCCACTTTTCAACCGATCGAGTACCTATATGATTCCATTTGGCTTCATATTAGAAGGAGCAGCCCCAGAACCAGAGTCACTTTGACCATTTATTTATTCATCTGATTGTCAATAGTCATCTAGTAGTAGTTATGACCTTCTCCAAAACTGATATATAGCAAAAAGCCTGCAACAATGTTTATAAAAAACCCCAGTAATAATTATGTTAATTGAGGTTATGATTATCACCGCTTACTGAGTATAAGAAATTATAGGTTTCCTATTCTTTTCTTACCATAGCAGCAGTTTTCAGGCTGGATGTTGTTGGGGCTATCTTTTATTATTTCCTTTTTTATAGATTCAGCTATTGATATACAAATGAGTTAAGAGTCTTATGTACAAAGGAGGAGCAGTAAATACAGGAGTAGAGCTCTTGTTAGCTGATTCCAAAGCCAATAGCATTTTTCTTTCAATTTCCCCCTGCCTCTAAAGAACTTTAAGCCTTTTGGCCAAACACTAAAGAGAAATCTTCAAAAAGTTGTTTTCCTTCTTTAAAGAACTTGATTTCTGATGTGACATTCACTTATATATGAAAGTGCTGGACCCGAATTTTGTATTTCTCAGGGAGAAGGGTAAGTCTCTGGATCAAATCTATTGTCTGCACAAAGTTGCAGGGGCAGAGGTAGCTAGAAAAATGCATCAAGGTACCCATTTCTCCTTTGGTTTAATCAGAGATTTGGCTCTAAATTTTGAATATTTCTTTTATTCATATTCAACATATATAGCCACATCCAGAGGCTATATATGTTGAATATTCCTCATCTAAAATATTTGGGAATGTGTTTTGGATTTTGGATTTTTTTGAATTTTGGAGTATTCGCATGTTTATAATGAGATACATTGGTGATAAAACCCAAATTTAAACACAAAATTCATTTATGTTTTATATACATATTATATCCATAGCCTAAGTAATTTTAGGTAATATTTTAAATAATTTTGGTGCATGAAACAAAGTTTGTGCTACATACTTATGTGTGGAATTTTCCATTTGTAGCATCATGTTGGTGCTCAAATAGTTTTGGATTTAGAAGCATTTTGGACTTTGGATTTTTGGATTAGGGATTCTCAACTTGTATTTCTAATGAGTTTCTATTAGAATATGTATACTTATCATGTGACATAAAGAAAAAGCACAAGAAGGCCTCGAGTCCCTGCTTTACAAAGAATAAGATTATATTACTTTGAACAAGTTATTTAAACTATTTATTTCTCAATTTTCTTTTTCAGGAAATATGATAATATTAGTTCTCCTAATTCTAGAGTTGTTGAGATAATCAAATGGAATGTCAACATAAAATTTTACTGTAATCTGAAAGCCCATACTAATATTTTTTTAAAAAAAGAAAGACAGAAGGAATGGTGATTAATAAATGAGGAAGAAATCAGGCTTAGAAGCCAGTTATAAAATGCACTGAAATAGAGATGTGCAAAATTACATAAGGCACAACTAACTAGTGGAATGAGGAGACCTAATTTCATGTTCTAATTCTGCCCACTAAAAACATCTGGTCATTGGACACAATTTATTAACTACATTATGGCCTGACTGATGGTCTGCAGTGTAGATGCGATTAACATCTATCACACAGTTCTGAGCAAATGAGAAAACACTTCTCTCTCCTTGGGAATAGAGAATAAGAATATTCTGAACTTAAACATGATATTTAACAATTTAGATATCTATCTGGTCAGGGAATGTATCTCGTGCATTAGTGTAAACCTGGCAATTAGCACGCAACATGGTGCTCCATTTGAAATTAGTGCTTGTAGAGAGAATGAGGAAATGAACACATCCAGAAATTTATGTTGATTGGTCAATTGGTTGGTATTACTGAATAGTCATGTTCCTTTTTAACTTTTTGAAGATTTTTTAAGGGTTAGAAGAGGTTATAAACATTTGTGGATGCAGTTATTATCGTTTAACTGAGATCTAGAAATGTAGGTTATTTGCATAAAGCCAAGAAAACTGGTAAGTATATTTGATTCCTAATTTCATGCTATTCCATTCTTCACATTGACTTACAATGATAGATTTAATTGCTCCATCAGGCAGTCAGTTCGTCAATTAAATAAATTACTATCTTGTGCCCAGTTTAGGTTGAATGTAAAAGATTTAAAGGAATTTTTCTTTATGATAAAGAGTTAAGGCTTGAATTCAAAGTGATTTGGTTTATATTTTGCCTGTTCCAATTAATTAGTCTTATGATCTTGTATGAATCTTTCCTTTTCTGTACCTTAGTTCAGTAATCTATGAAATTAGGAGTTTGGGATGGATTATCTCCAAAATCATTTTATTAAGAATGCTCTATGAATTATTGTAATTTAAAATTGCATTTTGTTGTCATGGGCATGTTTTAGATCCAGGACTGCTGGAAACAAGTAATTAAAATACTGGAATAAAGCACAAAATGGGCATACTGACTGATCTCAGTAGTCCTCCCTCCATTTATCATTCTGATTCTGTCTTTTCATTTCTACAGGGCAGCTACATAATTCCCAATGGAGAACTACACAGAGGTGACTGAATTCATTCTTGTGGGATTAACTGATGACCCAGAACAGCAGATCCCACTCTTCATAGTCTTCCTTTTTGTCTACCTCATCACTCTGGTTGGGAACCTGGGGATGATTGAATTGATTATATTGGCCTCCTGTCTCCATACCCCCATGTACTTCTTCCTCACTAACCTCTCCCTGGTGGACTTTGGTTATTCCTCAGCTGTCACTCCCAAGGTGATGGTGGGGTTCCTCACAGGAGACAAATTCATATTATACAATGCTTGTGCCACACAATTCTTCTTCTTTGTAGCCTTTATCACTGTAGAAAATTCCCTCCTGGCATCAATGGCCTATGACCGCTATGCAGCAGTGTGTAAACCCCTGCATTACACCACCACCATGACAACAAATGTATGTGCTTGCCTGGCCATAGGCTCCTGTGTCTGTGGTTTCCTGAATGCATCCATTCATACTGGGAACACTTTCAGGCTCTCCTTCTGCAGATCCAATGTAGTTGAACACTTTTTCTGTGATGCTCCTCCTCTCTTGGCTGTCTCATGTTCAGACAACTACATCAGTGAGATGGTTATTTTTTTTGTGGTGGGATTCAATGACTTCTTTTCTATCCTGGTAATCTTGATCTCCTACTTATTTATATTTATCACCATCCTGAAGATGCGCTCATCTGAAGGACACCAGAAGGCCTTTTCCACCTGTGCTTCCCATCTTACTGCAGTTTCCATCTTTTCTGGGACAGGCATCTTTATGTATTTACGACCTAGCTCCAGCCATTTCATGGGCATGGACAAAATGGCATCTGTGTTCTGTGCCATAGTCATTCCCATGTTGAATCCACTGGTCTACAGCCTGAGGAACAAAGAGGTTAAGAGTGCCTTTAAAAAGACTGTAGGGAAGGCAAAGTCCTCTATATGATTCATATTTTAATTATAAAGAATTCACAATAAGATAATTTCCTCCACCTCATATTAATCTTAGTCTACTAAGTCCAATATTTGGGTTTCCTTATGGACAGTTTCTATTGACTGTTTTCTTAAACATATGAATTGGCCATGCTTTCCTCATTCTTTAAGTGACACTTTTTTGTTAAAACCTGGATATTTTAAATAATAAAAATATAGCGCATTCTAAAAAGCATCTCTCTCCTCCCATCTAGGCTTTGTTTTTGTTGGTGGTACTTTTGTTTGTTTAGTGATTTTCCTGAGTTACTTATGTTAATTCTGCATTTCTTGTTGTGTGTGGCCACTGAAATTTCTACTTAGTTAGCAGTCAACTAACAATTGGACAGAGTTTTCTAAGTGCTTTACATGGTTAATTCTCTGAAGCCTTATGCATAGGCTTTGCATGTGTGTACTGGAGCATGTTTTCAGTGCTCCAGCAGTTTAAATTCTGCCTTTAATCTTCATGTCTTTTTTGTGCAGAGCCTCAAGATCAGCCACAAATGAAACATTAGGTCCTCTCAGGTCTTTCCTGTGAATACATAGGGCCTTGCCCATATGCATGACTTTTGTAATCCCCAGGAATATATGGGAGTTTTCAAAGCCCTCTATGGATTTCTAATGCCCTCATCGATTTTTTTAAGAGTTTGATTAGATTATTGTATGCTCCAACTGATATTTACATTTTCAGGCAATTGCGATGTTAAACAATTGCTGCTCAATGCTTTGACAAACACTCTAGCAATAAAACTTTCTCACTGAGTGAACTGAGTCTGGTGAAATAGAGACAAAATTGTGAATGGGGTTTTCCCAGGAAGCTGCCAAATAGATGAAACAGTGACAATTCTCTGGGAAGCAGGCCCATTAGCAATCTCCAACACATTTTGCTCACTTCAATGGTTGTTAGACCATTTTTTTTTCAGCTAACATAGTTCCATGTGTGCTGGTGTTCAAGGTTACCGCAAAGCTGGGGGATAAAGCAAGCTAACGTATCACAAAACTCACTGTTGACCCTGAGAGTCAGTCATTGTTTTTGTTTTTTTTTGTTGTTGTTGTTGTTTTTTTTGAGTCGGAGTCTAGCTCTGTCGCCCAGGCTGGAGTGCAGTGGCCAGATCTCAGCTCACTGCAAGCTCCGCCTCCCGGGTTTACGCCATTCTCCTGGCTCAGCCTCCCGAGTAGCTGGGACTACAGGCGCCTGCCACCTCGCCCGGCTAGTTTTTTGTATTTTTTAGTAGAGACGGGGTTTCACCGTGTTAACCAGGATGGTCTCGATCTGCTGACCTTGTGATCCGCCCGTCTCGGCCTCCCAAAGTGCTAGGATTACAGGCTTGAGCCACCGCGCCCGGCCCAGTCATTGTTTTTGAATGAATACTCCTTGAATTGTTGCATGTCCTTGGTTAGTTTCGAGAGTTTCAAAACACTGTTTTACCTGTGTTATAATTGCTTTTATGGAAGAGCAAATTTTTGGAGGTCCTTGCTTTGCCATTCTGGAAATGTTTATTCTACCCTTTAATTTTTACTTTATTTTATTTTTTATTTTTGATACAGAGTCTTGCTCTGTTGCCCAGGGGAAAGTGCAGTGTCACCAACTCAGCTCACTGCAATCTTTACCTCCTGGCTTCAAGCTATTCTCATGCCTCAGCTGCCTGAGTAGCAGGAATTACAGGCGCACACCACTGTGCCTGGCTAACTTTTTGTATAATATTTTTAGTAGAGACGGGGTTTCACCACGTTGGCCAGGTTGATCTTGAATTCCTGGCCTCAGGTGATCTGCCTGCCTTGGCCTCCCAAAGTGCTAGGATTACAGGTGTGAGCCACCTCGCCTGACCTTATTCTATCCTTTTAAATTTAAGCTTCCTCTATTATAATCCTCTCTGAGAAAAAAAAAATTTGTTTTCATAATATATAATTTATAATTATGTATTTATCTGTGAGTTTAAGTTTTTAATGTCTCCCCATTAGACCAAAGTCTATTTACGCAGGTACTTTTTTGTTTTGCTCTGTATACTATGGATTTAACAAAATGGCTATCACCTATACGTGTCACATTCAAATTACTGAAAACCAAATATGAGAAGAAAATTATAAATACATTCAGAGGAAAAAAGACACATTACATACAGAGGAACAAAAACAAGATTCACTGCAGATTTCTCATCAGAAGCAGAGCATGCCAGAAAACATCTGTGAAATGCTGAAATAATAAAGAAACCCTGTTAAACCAAGTGAATGTATTCCAAAATAAAAGAGAAATAAAGACATTTTTCAGACACACATGCTGCAAGTTCATTGTCAGCAGCCCTTCACTGCAAGAAATATTGAAGGAATTTCTTCAGACATAAGAAATCTGATGCCAATCAGTAATTTACATTTGTCATATGAAGAGCACTGAAAATGAGTTAAATGAAGACAGATAGACATAAGATCTACTCTTTTTGTATTTTTAATTGTTTAAAAGATGACTGTCTAAATAATAAATAGTAGGAATATACTCTATATTTATGTATAGAATACATACAAGGAAAATGTATAATAATAATATAAAGTATTAGAGTGCGTAATTGGCAGTATATGTTTGCGACATCCTTAAACAACTCGTAAAATGGCACAGTATTATAAAGAAGCATACTTTCATGAATTCCAGACATATAATGTAAACTTTAGGGCAATAGCTGAAACAATTTTGAAGAGAGGTATTTAATAATAAATCAACAGTGGAGATAAAATAGAACCGAAAGATAGTAAGTAGTTTAAAAAGGAAAAGAAGACAAAAGAAACAAAGAAAAGATGGAAAAAACAGAAAAAAAAAAAACTAGGAAGATTATAGGGTTTTTTTTTGTTTTGTTTGCTTGTTTTGTTTTTGTTTTTTGAGACAGAGCCTTACTCTGTCACCCAGGCTGGAATGCAGTGGTGCAAGCTCAGTTCATGGTAACTTTCACCTCCTGAGTTCAAGAGATTCTCCTGCCTCAGCCTCCCAAGTAGCTGGGATTACAGGTGTGTACCACCATGCCTGGTTAATTTTTGCATTTTTAATAGAGACGGGGTTTCACCATGGTGGTCAGGCTGGTCTTGAACTCCTGGTCTCAAGTGATTCATCTGCCTTGGCCTCCCAAAGTGCTGGGATTACCTGTGTGAGCCACCCGTGCCTGGTCTGATGGTAGATTTTAATTCATTGTGTCAATGAGTACATTAAACACAGTATAAACTTAGCAAATTGAAAAAGAACATTAGATTTTAAAAAAGAAAAAAAAAGACCCACCTCATGCCGTCTACAAAAAATTTACTTTAAATATGAAGGCATAAAATTAGTGTACTTGAAATCAGCCACTGGTATACTTGAGCTTGTTTTTTTGTCATTTTCCAGTATAATAACCTAGTGTTATGAATTGGTATTTAATAAGAAAGCCTGAGAACTGAGCCAAATATGCTCCTCTTTCATGGCTTTTCTTTTTATTTTCTTTCCCAGTGAATTGACTTGGAATTCCTGTACTGAACATAGCTGATAAAACATCATGGCCAGTGCATAAGTAATTCCAGATAATGTGAGTAAGCAGAGACGCACAAGGATGTCTATTTTCCCCCATATTTAAGACAAGTTTGCTGGCAGCTAAGCTGTGAGCATGGTAAGCAGATTTTCAAAAAGAACTATTCTCATTTATATAGCATCCTCGTACAGTTGCACTGTTCTTTGTGTTTTACATAACATAACTCATTTGATCCTGACAACTCCATGGCAAGGTAGGATTGTTATTGTTATCATTTCATTAATGAGGAAAATGTGGCTTAATGACATTAAGACATTTGCCCATGTTCCAGGACAATTTAGGCAGAACCAGGATTTGAATTCATGTCATCCTGAAAACTGTTTTTTTGTTTGTCTCTTTGTTTCTGTTTTTTGTTTGTTTATTTGTTTTGAGATTGGGTCCTGCTCTGTTGCTTAGGTTGGAGTGCAGTTCACTGCAGCCTATGATTCCCAGGTTCAAGCGATTCTCCTGCCTCAGCCTCCTGAGTAGCTGGGACTACAGGCAGGTGCCACACACCTGGCCAATTTTTGTATTTTTAGTAGAGACAAGGTTTCACCATGTTGGCCAGGCTGGTCTTGAACGCCTGACCTCAAGTGATCTGTCCACCTCAGCCTCCCAAAGTGCTAGGATTACAGGCATGAGCCATTGTGCCCAGCTGAACACTGTTATATGGTTTTCCACCAGATTTCACATAGTAGGAAACTATAAAACAGTTCTTAATGTTACACAGTTTTCCACCAAGTTTCACGTAGCAGGAAACTAAAAATTGGAAGAGTTGGGGTAAAGGACTTCCAGAAAAAAAATGTTATATGTCTACTTCTGGTGCCCTTGTTATAGACTATCTCTGCATAAAAACACATCTGGAAAGTTTTTGATGAGTACTGGGGTTGTTCAACTTTATATCTCAGTGGAAAAATTCAGTACACTACAGATAAAAGTGTTTCCCAATTTGCTTTGTCAGCTTAAACAGTGTACATTTTAATTCTCTTCTGTTTTATTTTTAGCTAGTCAATTATTTAAAACAACTCCAACCTCATCATTATGTGGCAAGATATTTGGAATTAACTAGTCATGGCTTTCAGTGCCTCTAAGGGATATATTATGTGTTTTGGAGATAATGAACACTCTTAGAAATGAATGGAGGCTCTTTCACAGAAAAAGGATGACTTTATAATTTATTTTTATAGCTAGTGTGTTTGTTGACAGTTTAGTATGTACCAGACTCTGTTTTAAACACCTTATTAATTTACATGCTCCTACCAACCATATGAATTAAGCATTACCATCATCTTCATTTTATTTTCATTTGTATGAATACAAGTAGAATTCTGTTGTATAGATATATTGTGTAGTATTGAAGCCTGGGCTTTTGGAGTAACCATCACTTGAATAATGCAATTGTATTTATTAAGACATTTTTCATTTGTCAACCCTCTCTCCTCTCCTCGCTCCCACCTTCCTACCCTTCTGAGTCTGCAATGTCTATTATTTCACACTGTATGTTCACGTGTACACATTATTTCACTTCCTCTTATAAGTAAGAACATGCAGTATTTGACTTTCTGCATTATTTCCCTAAAGACAACAGCCTCAAGTTCCATCCGTGCTGTTGCAAAAGACATGATTTTACTCTTTTTTATGGTTGAGTGGTATTCCATGATGTGTGTATATATATATGTGTGTGTGTGTGTGATATGTATCACATTTTCTTTATCCCATCCTCTATTGATGGACACTCATGTTGAGTCCATATCTTGGTTATTGTGAATAGTGCTGTGATAAAAATACAAGTGCAGGTTTATTTTTTATATAAAGATTTTTTTCCTTTGGATAGATAGCTAGTAGTGGGATTGTGGGATTGAATGGTAGTTCTATTTTTGGTTATCTGGGAAATCTCTGCATCGTTTTCCATAGTGCCTGTACTAATTTACATTCCCACCAACAGTGTATAAGTGTTCTTTTTTCTCTGCAGCCTCACCCCAATCTGTTATTTTTTGACTTTTTAAACAATAGCAATTCTGCCTGGTATAAAATGATATCTCATTGTGATTTTAATTTGCATTTCTATGAAGATTAGTGATGTTGAATATTTTTCATGTGCTCGTGGGCGATTTCTATGTCTTCTTTTGACAAATATCTCTTCATGTCCTTTGTCCACTTTTTAATGCTTTTTCTTACTGTTCTTGTTATTGATTAGTTATTTGAGTCCTTTATGGTTTCTAGATTAAAATTAGTCCCTTCTTGGATGCAGAGTTTGAAAATATTTTCTCTCATTGTGCAGGTTTTCTATTCATTCTATTCAGCTGTGCAGAAGCTTTTCAGTTTAATCAAGTCATATTTGTCTATTTTTATTTTAGTTGCCTGTGCTTTTGAGGTTTTCATGAATCCTTTGCCTAGCCCAATGTCTAGAAGAGTTTTCCCTAGGTTTTATTCTAGTATTTCTGCAATTTCAGGTCTTACAGTTAAGTCTTTAATCCAACTTGAGTTGATTTTTGTATATGGTGAGAGATAGGAGTCAGTTTCATTCTTCTGCAAAGGAAAATTCTATTTTCCCAGCATTTATTGAAAAGTGTATCCTTTCTCAAATGCATGTTTTGTCAACATTGTCAAAGATCAGTTGGCTGTAGGTGTGTAGCTTTATTTTTTGGTCCTATATTCTGTTCTATTCATCTATGTGTCTATTAAAAACCAGTATCATGCTGTTTTGGTTTCTACAGCCTTACAGTATAACTTCAAGTCAGATAATGTGATGAAACCAGCTTTGTTCTTTCAGCTTAGCATTATTTTGACTACTTGAGCTCCTTTTTTTATTCCATGTGAATCTTATGACTGTATTTTTCTAACTCTGTGAAAAATAACATTAGTATTTTGGTAGAAAATGCATTGAATCTCTAGATTCCTTTGGACAATATGGTCATTTTTGTGATATTGATTCTTCCAATTCAGGAGCATGGAATGTTTTTCCATTTGTTTGTGTCATCTATGATTTCTTTCATCAATGTTTTGTAGTTTACATTGTAGAGGTGTTTTACCTCTTTGGTTAAATGTATTTCTAGGTATTCTTTTGCACATATTGTAAATTGATTGATGTCTTGATGTGATTATCAGCTCAATTCAAGTGGAGAATCAAGTTTTTTTTTTTTTTTTTTTTTTTTTTTTTTTTTTTTGAGACGGAGTCTCGCTCTGTCGCCCAGGCTGGAGTGCAGTGGCCGGATCTCAGCTCACTGCAAGCTCCGCCTCCCGGGTTTATGCCATTCTCCTGCCTCAGCCTCCCTAGTAGCTGGGACTACAGGCGCCCGCCACCTCGCCTGGCTAGTTTTTTGTATTTTTTAGTAGAGACGGGGTTTCACCGTGTTAGCCAGGATGGTCTCGATCTCCTGAGCTCGTGATCCGCCCGTCTCGGCCTCCCAAAGTGCTGGGATTACAGGCTTGAGCCACCGCGCCCGGCCGAGAATCAAATTTTAAATGAATTAAGTAAAGTTTAAGGTTATATAATCAACATACAAAATTCAGTAGCATTTCTATACAAATGCTACTCATTTTGAAATGCTACTGAATTTTATATGTTGATTATATAGAAATGCTATGAATTTTGTACGTTGATTATATAACCCTAAACTTTTCTTAATTAATTTATCAGATCTAAGAATTATTTGGAGAAGTCTGTGAGATTTTTTACACATAAATCATATCATCAGCAAACAGAGGTAATTTGACTTTCTCTTTTCTAGTTTGAATGCATTTAATATTTGTTCTTGCTTGATTGCTCTGGCTATGACTTCCAGGGTTATGTTTAATTGGAGTGATGAAAATAGTCATCCTTGTCTTGTTCCAATTCTCAGGGAGAATGATTTCAAGTTTTCTCCATTCAGTATGCTGTTGGCTATGTGTTTTTCATGTATAGCTTTTATTATTTTGAGGCATGTTCCTTCTATGTCCAATTTTTTGAAAGTTCTTATCAGAAAAGGATGCTGAATTTTATCAAATGCCTTTTCTGTCTTTATTTATAGGATCATATGGCTTTTGTTTTTAAATTCTGCTTATGTAATTAATCACATCTATTGATTTGTGTGTGTTGAACCATCCTTGCATCCCTGAATAAAACCTATTTGATTGTGGTATATTATCTTTTTGATATGCTGTTATACATATACCTCAATATATGTGCAAAATCTTCACATAGAAAGTCCTTAACAAAATGCTAGCAAATCATGTATATTTTTGAGGATTTTTGCATCTATGTTTATCAGGGATTGGTCTGTAGTATTCCATTTTTATGTCCTTGCCAGCTTTGGTATCAGACTCATATCAGCTTTGGAGAATGAGTTAGGGAAGATTCTCTCCTCTCTGATTTTTCGGAAGAGTTTCAAAAGATTGCTATTATTTCTTTTTACCTTGTGAATTTATCCAGTCCTGAGCTTTTTTGTTGGTGGTGTTGGGAAGTTTTTTTATTACTGACTTAATCACTCATTATTGCTCTGTTGAAGATTTTTCTCTCCCATTCAATCTTAGGAGCTTATTTGTTTCCAGGAATTTATTCATGTTCTCTAGGTTTTCTAGTTTGCGAATGCATAGTTGTTCACAGCAGCCTCTGATGATCTTTTGTATTTCTGTGGTATTAGCTATAATGTATTCCTTTTTATTTTGGATTACGTTTATATGGATCTCTTCTCATGTTTTTCTTAGGTAGTTTAGCTAGTGATTTGTCTATTTTATTTGTTTTTGTCCCAATTTCATTTAGTTCTACCCTGATCTCTGTTATTTGTTTTCTCCTGGTAGCTTTGGGTTTTGTTTGTTCTTGTTTTACTAGTTCCTTGAGGTACAATGTTATGTTGTTAATTTGTGATCTTTCTATTTTTTGATGTAGGCATTTAATACTATAAACTACTCTCTTAGCACTGCTTTTGCTGTTTTCAATATGTTTTGGTATGTTTTGTTTCCATTTTTATTTATTTCAAAAATTTTTAATGTACAACTTAATTTGGTAAACAACCTAAATATTGTTTAGGAATATATTGTTTACTTCCCAGGTATTTGCTTATAGTTTCCAGAGTTCCTCTTGGTGTTGGATTTCTAGTTTTATTTGGCTATGCTCTGAGAAGATAATTGGTATAACTTCAACTTTTAAAAATATATTGAGACTTGTTTTGTGACATATCTTGGAGAATGTACCATGTGCCCATGAAAACACTATATTCTACTTTTGTTAGTTAGACTGATCTGTAAATGTTTGTGACGTCCATTTGGTCAAAAATTTAAATCCAATGTTTCTTTGTTAATTTTATGTTTTGATAACCTGTCTAGTGCTCTCAGTGGGGTGTTAAGTCCCCCATTATTATTGCATTTCTGTATGTTTCTTTCTGTTTTTATTATTATACTTTAAGTTCTAGGGTACACGTGTACAACGTGCAGATTTGTTACGTATGTATACATGTGCCAGGTTGGTGTGCTGCACCCATTAACTCGTCATTTACATTAGGTGTATCTCCTAATGCTATCCTTCCTCCCTCCCCCTACCCGACTACAGGCCCCGGTGTGTGGTGTTCCCCACCCTGTGTCCAAGTGTTCACATTGTTCAGTTGCCACCTGTGAGAACATGTGGTGTTTGGTTTTCTGTCCTTGCAACAGTTTGCTCAGAATGATGGTTTCTGGCTTCATCCTTTTTTATGGCTGCATAGTATTCCATGGTGTATATATGCCACATTTTCTTAATCCAGTCTATCATTGATGGACATTGGGTTGGTTCCAAGTCTTTGCTATTGTGAATAGTGCCACAACAGACATAAGTGTGCATGTGTCTTTATAGCAGCATGATTTATAATCCTTTGGGTATATACCCACTAATGGGATGGCTGGGTCAAATGGTATTTCTAGTTCAAGATCCTTGAGGAATCGCCACACTGCCTTCCACAATGGTTGAATTAGTTTACAGTCCCACCAACAGTGTAAAAGCGTTCCCATTTCTCCACATCCTCTCCAACACCTGTTGTTTCCTGACTTTTTAGTGATCGCCATTCTAACTGGTGTGAGATGGTATCTCACTGTGGTTTTGATTTGCATTTCTCTGATGGCCAGTGATAATGAGCATTTTTTCATGTGTCTGTTGGCTGCATAAATGTCTTCTTTTGAGAAGTGTCTGTTCATATCTTTTGCCCACTTTTTGATGGGGTTGTTTGATTTTTTCTTGTAAATTTGTTTCAGTTTTTTGTAGATTCTGGATATTAGCCCTTTGTCAGATGGGTAGATTGCAAAAATTTTCTACCATTCTGTAGGTTGCCTGTTCACTATGATGGTGTTTCTTTTGCTGTGCAGAAGTTCTTTAGTTTAATTAGATTCCATTTCTCAATTTTGGCTTTTGTTGCCATTGCTTTTGGTGTTTTAGACATAAAGTCCTTGCCCATGCCTATGTCCTGAATGTTATTGCCTAGGTTTTCTTCTAGGGTTTCTTTCTTTATGTCTAGTATTTTTTTATGAGTCTGGGTGCTGTTCCATTTTGGGGTGCACATATATTTAGAATTTTATATGTTCTTGCTGATTTGATCTCTTTATCATTGTATAATGACCTTATTTGTATTTTTTTTATCATTGTTTATTGTAAGTCTGTTTTTCCCAATATAAATGTAACTACTACTACTCACTTTTGGTTTTCATCTGTGTGGAGTATCTTTTCCACCTGTTTAACCTCTGTCTATAACTGTCTGCCAACCAGTAAGGTGACTTTCTTTTAAGTAGCATGTAGTAGGTTCATGTTTTTATCTGTGTCATCAATGTATACCTTTTAAGTGGAAAATTTTAATTCATTTATTGTTAAGGTTAATATTGACATGTGAGCTTTTGTTTCTGACATAATGTAAATTGTAATCTAGCTGTTTGGTAGATTCTTTGTTTCTTTTTTTCCTTTGTCTTTGTGGTTTAGTGGAGTTCGGAGTTCTGTCGTGTAGTCGTTGTCTTTTTTTTTCTTTTTGTAATTTTGTGTTTATATGATGGTGAATATTGACATTTTGTATTCACATTTAGAACTCCTGGAGAATTTCTTATAGGACCAGTCTAGTGGTAATGAATTCCCTCAGCATTTGGTTGTCTGAGAACTTTATTTCTCCTTCATTTATTAAGCTTATTCTGAATAGGATTTAAAATTTGTGGTTGACAGAGTTTTTTTTTCCTTTAAGTACTTTAAAAATAGAATATTTTTTCTAGCTTGTAAGGTTTCCGCTTTTAGTCCACTATTAGTCTGATGGGATTTTCTTTATAAATGACTAGATACTTTTCTCATGCTGATTTTAGGATTTTTCTTTCATGTTGACTTTAGACAATCTGATGACTATATGTCATGTTGAGGTCCTTTTTGCAATGTATTTTTCTGTAGTTCGTTGGGCTTCTAGTATCTGGATGTGTAAATCTCTTCCCAAACTAGGAAAACTTTTTGTCAGTTATTTCCTTAAATAGGGTTTCTATGCTTTTTGCTTTTTCTCCTCCCTTGGAAATACTTATACTTCATATGTTTGGTTGCTTTATGTAGTACCATACCTCTCAAAGGCTTTGTTTGTTCTTCTTTATTCTCCTTTCTTTATTTTTGTCTGATTGAATTAATTCAAAACAACTGTCTTCAAATTTTGAGATTCTGTTCTCTGCTCATTCTAGTCTATTGTTAAGGCTTTCAACTGTTCTTCATAATTCTTTCACTGAAATTTTCATTTCCAGAAGTTGTTTGGTTGTTTAAGATCTCTACCTCCTTGGTAAATTTCTAGCTCATATCATGAATTGATTTTCTGATGTCTTTGCATGGTATTCAGATTTCTTTTATGTCTTACAGAACTTCTTTAAAATCAGTATTTTGCATTCTTTGTCTGACATTTTGAAGATTTCTTATTGGTTCAAATTCATTGCTAGAGAATTACTGTGCTCCTTTGGAGGTGTTATAGCACTTTGTTTTTTCATACTTCCAGTATTATTATCCTGATTTCTTTGCATCTGGAGAATTAGTCACTTCTATTATTGAATTTACTTTCATCGGGGTGTGACTTACTTTTCTTGAGAATGTGACTATGATGTATGCTGAATAGGGTTATTTGGCTTTGTTTCTGGGTGTCTAAACTGGTGGTTCCATGCTTTGTGTCCAAGGCAAGAAGGCAAGGCTGAGCAGTGTGGGGTTGTGCAAGTCTGCACTTGAACCCCACAATGGCATGTACAAGTGCTGGCCCTTACAGGGTTCAGAGAGAAATCCTCAGGCCTCTGAAGAAACACTCCAGCAAGAAGCAGAGCAACTGCTGCTGTGCCAATGACCCCATGAGGGAAAGAGTGCATCTTAGGCTCCATGGTCTATCAAGGGGTAGTAAGACCCAATTTGCTCTCACTCAACCCATCATGGCTCCTTCCCACGGCTGGACACTAGCAGTGAATTGGGACAGTTAGCCAACTCAAATGCAGTTTGCCTTTAGACTGTGAAAATGTCCCAGGCTGCAAAACTTTCTACCCTGGCCAATACCACTCATCTCAGACTCAAACCCTCCTGATCTGGTCCTGCAAGGTGGGTTCCCAGTTCCATTGTCCGCAGCTGAAGCCCATGCTATTCTTGCCTCTCCATTCTGGCTATGTGGATTCTTCCTCCAATCAAGTTAAGATCATAAATCCCTAACTAATGACTCTACAAACCAGTGACTGCCACCAATGCTAGCTGGCAGGTTTCTGTGCAACCCGCTATGAGTTAGCATCAGGAATGACCTCCTTCCATTGGTCCTTAAGCCTGGGAGTGCATGTGGGGTACTTCCCAGTGCTCTTCCTTCTCACAGTCCCTTGACTGTTCCCCAAGTCTGATCCAGGTTTTGGGAAGCTCAAAAGTTCCCGATGGTCTAGATTTCCTGGCTTCCTGGTGGAAATGTGTATTGTGGAGCACTCCCCCTCTCACATGTGGAGGGATTGATTCACAGATTTCCATTTGGGCTGCTGTCTGTCTTGTTTTCAGCAGTATCCAAAGTTTTCTTTCACTTTTATGTTGAACAATCATGTTTCTTCTTGGATACAAGTTCACAGTGTGAATCTCTACACACTACTTGCTATTTCCAAGTGGGCAAGGATTCTGGCAAAGCATCCATTCTACTATCTCAGAAAAAAAGGTACTCATCTCTATTTTATTAATGAGAGAATTCAAGTGCATAAGTGTTTATATAACCTATAATCTCAATATGAATTTTGGGAAGTTATGCTGCCATGGGCCAACACGACTTACATAATACTTTAGCCTAGTTTCTGTTATGCCGCTCATGATTCTGTCTAATTTCTGCCAGAAAAGTTAATGATGAATCTTCTCTGAAGATGTTTGCACTACCAAGAAGAAATAACTCCGAGTAAAGTAAATATACTAGTGTTCTTCCTAAGAAAACAGAACCAGGCTTCCGTGCACAGTTTAGTTGTTGCTTCTCTCGATGATTGGAGTGAGACTCTGGTTATTCTCATGGGTAACTTGTCCCCTGAGAACTTTATGTATGTTCAAATTCCTCAATTATTGTTAGTTCCCAGTCATTGGTCACTAACATCCCAACATGACTCTATTTACCATCATGTTAGAGGTTCCACCCTGTGTGTCACCTTTTGGTGATCATTTATTGATCTCAGTGTAAAAGGTTGTCCATTGTACTAAGTGGCCTTATTTCACACAGGTATATTACTCTGAGTCTGCAACAATGGCCAAGGATAAAACCCCCAGCTAAAAATGATGTTCATTGTGGATATGATGATCCCTTCTTAGAGCTCTTTAGCACTTTACAAAATGCATTCAGAGACTTCTATTTTTCCTCACAGCCGCAGTCCTGTGTGACAAGTTGGAGAATATTTTCTAATCTCCACCTAATCATCACTTTTTCCTTAAATCTCCCTCCCTCTAGAGAACTTCAATATTTGTGACTAGACATTAAATAACAACTTCTTAAATAGGAGCTTTTCTTTCTTCTTTGAGTAGGACTTGCAATTTGAAGATACCAACTGAAAGTGTGTCATTTTCCTTGAAGAGGAAGGTAAGTTTCTAGATCAGTTCTATGGTCTGTTTAGGTTGTGGTAATAGAATATGTGCTATATAAAAGTTCAAGGGCAAACATTTTCCCATTGAATACATCCAGAGTTTAGTATCCAGTTTTAAATATTTTCATGCTCTCATGCTATTTAGCCACAGTCCAGGTGTTACAACAATCTCCATTAATTAGAAAAATGGTGATTTTATTCAAATAATAGAAGATGGTACTATTCTCATCATTTAAAATTCATATGCTTAGAGGGCAACAGGCATTGGGGCCTATCGAAGGGTGGAGGGTAGGAGGAGGGAGAGGATCAGAAAAAATAACTAATGGGTCCCAGGCTTAATACCTGGGTGATGAAATAATATGTACAACAAACCCTCATGATGCAAACATACCTATGTAACAAGCCTGTATTTGTATCCCTGAACTTAAAAGTCAAAAACAAAAAACAAAATAACCTTATACACACAAAAAATCCATGTGCTTAGAAGAGCATTTAGAAAATGAAGGGCACTCTAAATATTTGTTGAGGCAATGAATGAATATATCTAAATGAATAAATGAATAAATAAATGAGTCAGCAAATGATCAATGAGCACATTAAAAAATACATGGTTCTGTGTTACTGAAGCACAGTCTCATGCCTAACTTTGCACAGGCTATTCAGAGGCTCTTGATTGAAAGCTTTAGATTTTTAAAAATAAGGAATCCACATGATTTACATTGTGACCCATAATGGGTGACCGCATGCATATGTACACACACACATACACACACAGCAAAATCAAAGCTTACATGGAATCCTATTTTTCACCTACAATACACCTTTACTTTCTACTTTTTTGAGCTAATGTATGCAAAATACATAAAAGAGAATCTGCACATAGTGAATGCTTTATGTGTTAGAGCTCATTCCTAACAATAGCAGTTATATTTAGTTTAGTTTATTGATGTTAGTGTTTTTTTATTCTGTCTTTCCTTGCCGTAGAGAACTTGGAGCCTTTTGACCACTACCTGAGACAGATTATTTTTCTAATGGTATTTATACATTATTCCATGACTGAATTTCCAACTTTAGACTTAGTATTCAGGATAAACTATCTCTTTTTTTCCAGGCGCAAGGTAAGCTTCTATGTTCCACATATACATTTAGTAAAACAGGGAATTCGTGCAAAAGCAATGGGACAGCTATAGATACTATATTATTTTAGAACAGGAGTAGATGCTTTAAATTTCTTTTTATAAAAACATATGCTGAGGCTGGAGTATAGAGATGTCAAAACTTCCATTGGTAGGGTGTTCAGTGATACTTGTGAAATATCATACTGCTTCCCTAAAGAAGATGAAAAAAATAAGATAGATGATGTGCTGATTAAGTAGGTGGTAATTTCATCTTACTCACTATCAGGCTTCTACTGGAAGTAAAACAAACAAAAATAACAGAAGTGTGAATTGACAGCTCTTCAGACTATAAAAGGAACTAAATAAGTTAGCAAGATGCATACAGAATTGTAACCTTTCCCTCATAATCTCATCCTTATTATGACTAGCACATCTAATGCTCGTTGTGAAGTAGCTAAAAGCACAAATTTTGATTAGGTTGGAACTTGGTTTCAGTTGTGAATCTTGACTATTCTCCATACTAGTTGTATAATTGTAGAATATCACAAAACTTTTCAAATATCAAATTCTCGTAATGGTAAAATAGTAATAACAATAATACTTATCACACACAAACACACATGTAAACATTTATATAAAAAGTTCTTAACATCTGTTGTAGAACGTAGTATATTCTAAAAGTGGTTATGTGAGTTGAGTTTGGCAAACATAAGGCTTTCATGGGCTAAACTTACGCAGTGTGGAAAGACAGTAGGCAATAGTAGTTAGCAGATGAGTAGTAGTTAGAGGATGAATGCCCTTTCTAATTTAAAACACTATTCATATGCAAGAACTGATCTAAATAATAATTTTACAACTCAGAACCTGCCACCAAAACAGATCTGCAGATCTGCAGACTAAAGGAAACCCACGAACGATGCATTTTAAACTATAAGGGTCTGCATTCAACCAAGAGATGGCAAAAATGAAAGAAAAGAATGTGTTTAAGTAAAGGAGATGCTGCGAAACCTAGCTAAAATGTAAGTTTCAAGGAAGAAATTAAACAGAAGAATGGTTCACATGGAATTGCTGGAGCAGTCAATCATTTGTGTGAAAAAAAGACAGAATGAGAATTATTGGGAGGCACAGAAAATCTCAGTAGCCCTAGTATGTGAGGAAAGACAAATTGAAGAAGGGGCTACAAGACTTCAATATTTACCAACACACAAAGCCCTGCCATCCTCCTTTATGAAACTAACAGAGATCATCATTCCATTCTAACAATAACATTATAGCTAGCTCTCATCAGACTGTGCTAAACATTTAACATTTTGTTTATTGTTGTAAAAATGTATTATTTCATTGAATTTTCAAAATAATGCCTTGAGGTTGATCTCATTAATATTTTCATTCTGCAGGTAAAATAAACAAGGTTCAGGGAAGTTAGTCTGGGACTGATGCTGCCTAAGAAGTAAACGGTAGGGCTGATATTCACCTCTTCCCAATCCCAAGCTCTATATCTGATGCTGCCTTCCCCTCAGAATTGCCTTTGCTGGTTGTACATTTCTCTACTTCTCCAGCTGCCCTGAGACCGTTAATGTGCATTTTCCTCTCAGTTACCTCACTGTGAAACCTGCCTAAGTTTGCACCAACAAAGACAATGAGTAATTGTAAATTGCTTCACATTCAATTTGATTTAGATTCAATTTAGACCATTGAACTTGAGAACAACTCTCCTGAGCCAGAAGATAGGCTTGACTATTAACACTTGTGTATATATGAATAAATGACTTAATCTTGTGAGCCTCACAAATTAAATAAATGCAATAACTAATCAACCTCATTATATTGTTGAGAGGAATCAGTATACATACAAATTGCCTAGAGCAGTTCCCAGTATGTGAGCAACATAAATATATAAGTTTTACTGGATTAGGGAAAACGGAATTGGCAGAAAAATTAGTTCCAGATGCGTCATCTTGGACACATCATTAAATATACTACATAGCAGTTTATAAATTTATAAAATGGAAACATTGGAATATTATTTATAAAGATCCCCTGGATTCAACAGATTGCAACTGTGTAGATAATTCATTAAAGATTGTTATTAAGCCTATGCTTTAGATCTATAGAATTTTGAAGTATGAATTGTTGCTGTAATTACATAATGCATATAGTATTTATACATTTCTAAATCTCTTTTTTGTTTATTACTCTATTGCTTTATTTCTTATTGCTACAGGACATCTTATGCTTCCTGATAATACCGATGGAGAATTGTACAGAAATGACAAAGTTCATACTTCTAGGACTAACTAATGCCCCAGAACTACAGGTCCCCCTCTTTATCTTGTTCACCTTCGTCTACCTCCTCACTCTGTGTGGGAACGTGGGAATGATGATGCTGATCCTGATGGACTCTTATCTCCACACCCCCATGTACTTTTTCCTCAGTAACCTGTCTCTGGTGGATTTTGGATACTCCTTAACTGTCACTCCCAAGGTCATGGCTGGGTTCCTTAGAGGAGACAAGGTCATCTCCTACAATGCATGTGCTGTTCAGATGTTCTTCTTTGTAGCCTTGGCCACTGTGGAAAATTACTTGTTGGCCTCAATGGCCTATGACCGCTATGCAGCAGTGTGCAAACCCCTACACTACACCACCACCATGACGGCCAGTGTATGTGCTCGTCTGGCCCTAGGCTCATATGTCTGTGGCTTCCTAAATGCCTCATTCCACATTGGGGGCATATTCAGTCTCTCTTTCTGTAAGTCCAATGAAGTCCATCACTTTTTCTGTGATGTTCCAGCAGTCATGGCTCTGTCTTGCTCTGATAAACACATTAGTGAGGCGATTCTGGTTTTTATGTCAAGCTTTAATATCTTTTTTGCTCTTCTAGTTATCTTTATCTCCTACTTGTTCATATTCATCACCATCTTGAAGAGGCATTCAGCTAAGGGACACCAAAAAGCATTATCCACCTGTGCCTCTCATTTCACTGCAGTCTCCATCTTCTATGGGACAGTCATCTTCATGTACTTGCAGCCCAGCTCCAGCCACTCCATGGACACAGACAAAATGGCATCCGTGTTCTACGCTATGATCATCCCCATGCTGAACCCTGTGGTCTACAGCCTGAGGAACAGAGAAGTCAAGAATGCATTCAAGAAAGTGTTGAGAAGGCAAAAATTTCTATAAGATTGGAATTTTAACACTGTGGTATACACAAAAATGTTTCACTCATCTCAGACCTTCCTCACGCAATGAGTTACACTTGAAACCCCACAATACATTTAAGTTCATGAGGTGATATTCTTACCTCTTTAGAAGTCAATTATGTAATAAAAATAAAACGTTCTCAGAAATGTAACACCTGAACGAGGAAGGCTAAAGGGAAATGTTAGGATTTTTGGAACTTGCTGGTCAAACCTTACTAATGACATTTGGTTCACTCACTTGTTCCACTTGCATTTTCTCTACCACATTCCAATGCAAACATACTTGTTAAACAGGGACACCAACAAGCCCACAAAAATGTACATGTTTATGCCCTTGTGGGCACATAAGGCATTAGAAGGAGAAATTTACTCAGAAGTAAGTGGAGTGTGGCTAGTTTTTATATAAAGGACTTAAGTAATTAATTTAGTATTATAGTATAAATTTATTTTTGAATAGACTTTTTAAGAATAGTTTTATGTTCACATTAAAATGGAGAAGTAAGTACAGAGATTTCCCATATACCTTCTGCCCCCACATACGTATACCCTCCCTCATTGTCGATATCCTCCAACAGAGTGCTACATTTTTTTACAGTTGATGAACCTACATTGACACATCATTATCATCCTAAGACCATAGTTTACATTAGGATTCACTCTTGCTGTTGTCCCTTCTATGGATTTGGACAAATGTATAATGACATGTATTTATCATTATAGTATCATATTGAGTAGTTTCACTGCTCTAAAGCTCTTCTATGCTCTACTTATTCATTCTTCCTTCTTCCCTTACCCCTGACAACTACTGATCTTTTTCTGTCTCCACAGTTTTGCTTTCTCCAGAATGTCAGATAGTTGAAATCATATGGTATGTAACCTTTCCATATTGGCTTTTTTCACATAGTAATATGCATCTCTTTTCTCCATATCTTTTCATGGCTTGATAGCTCATTTCATTTTAGCACTGAATATTGTCTATTGTCAAGTGGTATCACACTTTATTCATCTACCTACTGAAGGATATTTTGGTTGCTTCCCGAGTATTGGCAGTTATGAATAAAGCTGCTATAAACACGTGTGGTTTAACTGGTATTTTCTTTCTCCAACTTTGCTGCATGTTCTGCTGGTTTTCCTTGTGGGCTTTTTATCTTGTACTCATACTCTGATTATAGGTGTTCTTTAATGCGCCATCCTGAGATGCTTATATTTCCAGGTTTTTATTAAACTTCTCACTGACGTCTCAAAAATAACATGTATAAAACTAAAATCTTGCTTTTATGCCCCAAATCTAGATTCTGATTGTACTTAGAGTAAATTTTCTAACTGTGGCCTACAAAAGTTGCTTAACCTCTCTGCTGCCACTTCTTTCATTTTCTTCCAAATTTCTCCTTGCTCTCTATGACCCAGCAAATTAATCTTTGTTTATTTCTTGAACACAAGAAGCACATTCACACCGCAGAATGCTGTCCATCTTGGCCTCTTTGCCTACCATGTTCTTTCCTTATATGTCATTTTAAATATTATATACTCAGAGAGCCCAATTTAACTCTGCATCTAAAATTATTATCTCCCATGTCCATTAGTCTTTATTTCAACATCATGGCTTTTTTTCTTTTAATTGTGATAAGAACACTTATTATAAGATCTACTCTTTTAACAATTTTTAAGTGTACAATATAGTATTATTAATTATAGGCACTCTGTTGTAAGCAGGTCTCTAAAACGTATTCATTTTTTATAACTGAAACTTTATACCCATTTAACCGTAACTCAGCCCCCTATTTCCCCCACTCCCACCACAGCCCCTGACAGCCACTATTCTACTCTCTTTTTCTGTAAGTCTATTTTAGATACCTTATGTAAGTTGAATCATGCAGTATTTTGTCCTTCTATGACTCGCTTATTTCACTTAGCATATTGTCCTCCAGGATCATCCATCTTGTCAAATACAGCAGGATATTCTTCCTTTTATTGAAACATAATAATTGTACATATTTATGGGGCACAATGTGGTATTTTGACAAATGTATACATTGTACGTTGATGAAAATTAGCATATGAATCACCTTAAACATTTATCATTTCTTTGTTGTAAGAATGTTCAAAATCCCCTCTTTTAGATATTTGAAAATATATAATGCATTTTTGTTAGCTAGACTCACCCTACTGCACAATAGAGTACCAGAACTAATTCTTATCTAATTGTAATATTGTACCTGCTGACAAACCTTACCATCTCTTCCTCTCCACTATTCTCCCAAGTTGCTGCTAACCAGTATTCTACTTTCAACTTCTCTGGGATCAGCTTTTTTAGATTCTATATATAAGTGCGATGGCGCAGTATTTGTCTTTCTGTGCCCAACATTTCGCTTAATATAATGTACTCCAGATTCATCCATGTTATTGAAAATGACAAGATTTCATCTTTTATAAGGCTGAATAGTGTTCTATTGTTTATGTATATGGCAGTATCTTTATCCATTCATCTGTTGATGGGCATTTAGGTTGATTCCATATGTTGTCTATTATAAATAGTGCTGCAATAAACACTGGAGTCCAGATTTTTTTTAACACACTGATTTGATTTCCTTTGGATATGTGCCCAGTAGTTGGATTGCTGGGTCATGTAGTAGTTCTATTTTTAATTTTTTGAGGAACCTCCGTACTGTTTTCCATAATGACTCTACTAGCTTATATTCCCACCAACAGTAAGAGTTCCCCTTTCTCCACATCTTTGCCACATTTGTTATATTTAATCTTTTTGTTAATAGCTATTTTAAAACTGGGGCAAGGTGATATCTCATTGTGGTTTTGATTTACATTTCTCTGGATATCAACTTCTTGTTGAATGTGTACTTTTCAAATATTTTTTCTCATTCTGTATGTTGTCTCTTTTCTCTGCTGATTGTTTCCTTTGCTGTGCCAAAGCTTTTTAGTTTGACGTGGTCCCATTTATTTATTTTTGCTTTTGTTGTTGCTGCTTTTGGGGTCTTCTCTAAAAAAATCCTTGTGTGGACCAATGTCATGAAACATTTTCCTATGTTTTCTTCTAGTAGTTTCATAATTTTGGGTATTACATTGAAGTCCTTAATTCATTTAGAGTTAATTTTTGTATATGGTGAGAGATAGTCTAGTTTTATTGTTTTTCATGTGGATATCTAGTTTTCCCAGTACCAATTATTGAAGAAGCTGTTTTTACCCCATTAAGTGCTCTTGATTCCTTTATTGAAAATCAATTGGCTGTAAATTCCTGCATTTATTTTTGGGCTCTCTATTTTGTTCTGTTGGTCTGTGTGTCTGTTTTTATACCAATACCATGCTGTTTTGGTTACTATAGCTTTATAGCACATTTCAAGGTCAGATAGTGTAAAGCCTCCAGCTTTTTCTTTTTTTGCATAAGATTGATTTGGCTATTTAGGGTATTTTGTGGTTCCATATGAATTTTTGAATTGCTTTTTTCTAACTCTGAAAAATAATATTGGTGTTTTGATAGGGATTGCATTGAAACTGTAGACTGCTCTGAGCACTATAATCATTTTAATAGATGATATTAATTTTTTCAACCCATAAGCATGGTGTGTTTTTCCATTTGTGTTAGCTACAATTTCTCTTATCACTGTTTTGTAGTTTTCCTTGTAGATATACTTTACCTCCTTGGATAAATTTATTGCTAGGTATTTTATTATTTTTTGTAGCTATTGTAAGTGGGATTGCTTTCTTTATTTCTCTCAGACAGTTTGATATTGATGTATGGAAACATTACTAATTTTTGTAGTCTTTTTATCTTGCAATTTTACTGTATTTGTTTATTAGTTCTAACAGTTTTTTGGTGGAGTCTTTAGGATTTCCTGCATATAAGATAATGTCATCTGCATACAGGAACAATTTGACTACCTCCTTTCTAATTTCACTACATTTTGTCCTTTCTCCTACCTAATTATTCTTGCTAAAACTTCCAGTACTATGCTGAATGGTGGTGGTGAAAGTGGGCATCCTTGTCTTGTTTGAGAATTTAGAGGAAGAGCTTTCAACTCTTTCTCATTCAATACAATGTTGGCTGTGGATTTATTGTATATTGCCTTTATTATATGAAGGTTATAGTCCTTCTATACCTGATTTGTTGAGGTTTTATCATGAAGGGATTGAATTTTGTCAAATGCTTTTTCTGCATATATTGAAATAGTCATGTTTTTATCCTTTCTTTGTTAATGTGATGTATCACATTTATTGATTTGCATGTGTTAAACCATCCTTGCATCCCTGGTATAAATCCCACTTGATCATGGTGAATGATCTTTTTAATGTGCTGTTGAGTTTCAATTGCTAGCATTTTGTTGACTATTTTTGCATCTGCACTTATCAGGAATATTGGCCTGTAGCTCTCTTTCTTTCGGTGTCTTGGTCTGGTTTTGGTTTTAGGGTAATTATCACCTCGTAGCATGAGTTTGGAGGTGTTCCATTCTTTTCAATTATTTTCTATAGTTTGTAAAAAATTCTAAAGAACTTAATTTTTTTTTGTAGAATTCAGCAGTGAAGCCATGAGGTCCGGCACTTTTCTTTGATTAAAGACTTTATTACTGACTCAGTTTGAAATACTTGTTGTTGGTCTGTTCAGATATTCTGGTTTTTTTTTATTTTTTTTTTTTATTTTTATTTTTTTTTAAATTTATTTATTATTATTATACATAAGTTCTAGGGTACATGTGCATAACGTGCAGGTTTGTTACATATGTATACTTGTGCCATGTTGGTGTGCTGCACCCATCAACTTGTCAGCACCCATCAACTCGTCATTTACATCAGGTATAACTCCCAATGCAATCCCCCCTCCCCATGATAGGCCCCAGTGTGTGATGTTCCCCTTCCCGAGTCCAAGTGATCTCATTGTTCAGTTCCCACCTATGAGTGAGAACATGCGGTGTTTGGTTTTCTGTTCTTGTGATAGTTTGCTAAGAATGATGGTTTCCAGCTGCATCCATGTCCCCACAAAGGACACAAACTCATCCTTTTTGATGGCTGCATAGTATTCCATGGTGTATATGTGCCACATTTTCTTAATCCAGTCTGTCACTGATGGACATTTGGGTTGATTCCAAGTCTTTGCTATTGTGAATAGTGCCACAATAAACATACGTGTGCATGTGTCTTTATAGCAGCATAATTTATAATCCTTTGGGTATATACCCAGTAATGGGATGGCTGGGTCATATGGTACATCTAGTTCTAGATCCTTGAGGAATCGCCATACTGTTTTCCATAATGGTTGAACTAGTTTACAATCCCACCAACAGTGTAAAAGTGTTCCTATTTCTCCACATCCTCTCCAGCACCTGTTGTTTCCTGACTTTTTAATGATTGCCATTCTAACTGGTGTGAGATGGTATCTCATTGTGGTTTTGATTTGCATTTCTCTGATGGCCAGTGATGATGAGCATTTTTTCATGTGTCTGTTGGCTGTATGAATGTCTTCTTTTGAGAAATGTCTGTTCATATCCTTTGCCCACTTTTTGATGGGGTTGTTTGTTTTTTTCTTGTAAATTTGTTTGAGTTCTTTGTAGGTTCTGGATATTAGCCCTTTGTCAGATGAGTAGATTGCAAAAATTTTCTCCCATTCTGTAGGTTGCCTGTTCAGTCTGATGGTAGTTTCTTTTGCTGTGCAGAAGCTCTTTAGTTTAATGAGATCCCATTTTTCAATTTTGGCTTTTGCTGCTGTTGCTTTTGGTGTTTTAGACATGAAGTCTTTTCCCATGCCTATGTCCTGAATGGTACTACCTAGGTTTTCCTCTAGGATTTTTATGGTATTAGGTCTAACATTTAAGTCTCTAATCCATCTTGAATTAATTTTCGTATAAGGAATAAGGAAAGGATCCAGTTTCAGCTTTCTACTTATGGCTAGCCAATTTTCCCAGCACCATTTATTAAATAGGGAATCCTTTCCCCATTTCTTGTTTCTCTCAGGTTTGTCAAAGATCAGATGGCTGTAGATGTGTGGTATTATTTCTGAGGACTCTGTTCTGTTCCTTGGAATTTATCTATAAATTCTATCCAATTTGTTGGGATATAATTGTCTACAACAGTTTCTTACCATCCTTTGCATTTCTTTAGTATCAGTTGTAATGTCTTCTTTTTCATCTCTGATTTTATTGGTTTGCTGATTATTCTGATTTGATTATTCCAATTTGATTATTCCACAGTATACACATATATTGAAATACTCTTTACCCCTTAAATATATATAATTATTGTTTTTTAATTAAAAATAAAATAATAAAAAAGAATATATCTTGAGACAAATGAAAATAAAAACACAACATACCAAAGCTGATGGGATGTAGCAAAAACAGTACTAAGAAGGAAGTTTATAACAATAAATGGCTATATTAAAGAAGAAAGATCTCAAATAAACAATCTAACTGTACACTTCAAAGAACTGGAACAAATTAAATTAAAAATTAGAAGAAAGAAGGAAAAAATAAATATGAGAGCGGAAAAAAACTAAAAAATAGAAAACTAATGGAAAAATCAGTGAAAGTAAGAGTTAGTTTTTTGAAAAGATAAAATTGACAAATGCTTAGCTAGACTTAAAGCAGAAAAGATAAATTTTGATTCAATTTTTTAAAAAATGAAAGATGTGAAATTATAACTGATGCCACCAAAGTAAAAAAGGTTATAAAAGACTACTATTAACAATTTTTTACCAAGACTGGATAACCAAGAAGAAATGAATAAATTCCTAGATTCATAAAACATACCAAGACCAAATCACAAAAAAATACGAAGTCTGAACAGACCAATAATGAGTAAAGAGATTGAATCAGTAATCAAAAACCTCCCCCAAATTAAATCCCAGAACCAGATAACTTCTCTGGTGAAATTTACCACACATTTTTAAAAAGAGGAAAGGTTAATTATTATCACACTCTTCCAAATAACTGAAGAAAAAAGAACATTTTTAAACTAAATTTATGTGGCTAGCATTATTCTCATATTCAAAACAAGGAAAATGTACCAGAAGAAATGGAAATTACAGACAATATTTCTGATGACTGTAGGTAATAATTCCTGAACAAAATACTAGTAAATCTAACACAATAGCACAATAAAATAATCATACACCATAATCAGGTGGAATTTACCTCTAGGGTGAAAGCATGGTTTAAATCAATTAATATAAAAGACAACATTAACAGAATGAATGATAAATATCACAAGATCATCTGAATAGTTGCAGAAAAGTATTCAATGAAATTTAACACCTTTCAATAATAAAAACTCTAACCAGGCTAGATATAGAAGAAATGTACTCTAACATAATAAAGCCTGTATAAAAAGCCCACAGCTAGTATCATACTCAAAGGTTAAAAATTGAAAGATTTTTCCTTTAAGATCAGAAATAAGACAAGGATGCCCACTCATACCACTTCTATTGGCCATAGTACTGAAAGTCCTAACCAGAACAATTAGGTAAGAGAAAGAAATAAAAGACACTGAAATAGGCAAAACTGTCTCTGTTCATGGAAGATGTCATCTTATATGCAGAAAATCTTAAAAACTACTAGGAAACACCTGTTGGAACTAATGAATTTAGTACAGCTACAGGATACAATATCAACACACAAAAATCAGTTGCATATCTATACACTAACAATAATCTACCTGAAAAAAAGTTTAAAAAATCCTATTTACAACAACATGAAAAATGATGAAATACTTAGAAATAAAGTTAACCAAGAAGGTGAAAGACATACACTTAAAACATAACAAGAAATGGTGAAAGAAATTGAAGAAGACTCAAATAAATTGGAAGATATCTGTGTTCATGAATTGGAATAATTAATGATGTTAAAATGCTCATACTATGAAATGCAAACTACAGATTTAATGCGACCGCCTTGAAATTTCCAATGGCATCTTTTTACAGAAATGGAAAAATAGTCTTAAAATTAATATGAAACCACAGAAGACTCTAAATAGCCAAGACAATCCCAACAAAGAAGAAAAAAGCTGGAGACATTACAGTTCTGATTTCAGAATATATTACAAAGACTACAGTAAAGAAAACAGTATTATATTTCTATAAAGATAGACATATGGAAGACAAGGGAGCCTGGGATACATAATGAGAAAAGGAAAGTCTCTTCAAGAAATAGTATTGGGAAATCTACATATCTACATGCGAAAGTAGGATCTTTGCAAAATATTTTACTCAAACAAATCTTTATCTTATACCATACACAAAAATAAATTCAAATAGATGCAAAATTAAACATATACTTGAATCTTGAAACCCCTAGAAAAAAAAACTAAGGAATAAACTTTTTGTCATTAACCTTGGCTATGATATCTTGAATATGACACCAAATGCACAAGCAACAAAAGCTAAAATAAGTGGAACTACAACAAACTGTTTCTGCATAGTGATGGAAACCATCAAAAACGTAGAAAGGCAACTTACAGAATAGGAGACAATATTTACCAACATTACATTTGGTAAGTGTTACTATTTAAAGTGTATAAGGAGGGCTGGGCATAGTAGCTCACATTTGTGAGACCGAAGCAGAAGGGTAGCTTAAGGCCAGGAGTTTGAGACCAGCCTGAGCAATATGGTGAGACACCATTTCTATAAAAAGTTTTAAAAATTAGCCAGGTATGGTGGTACATGCCTATAGTCCCAGCTACTCAGGAGGCTGAGGTGGAAGGATCATTTGAAGCCAGGATGCTGAGGCTGCAGTGAGCCATGATTGTGCCACTGCACTTCAGCCAGGTGACAGAATGAGACCCCCATCTGAAAAAATAAAATGTATAAGGAATTCCTACAAATCAATAGTAAAAATTAATTCTATTTAAAAATAGGTAAAAGTCTTGAATAACTATTTTTCCAAAGAAGGCATACAAAAGGCCAACAGGGATATGAAAAGTTGTTCAACATCATTAATTGCCTTGGTTCATTTAATATTGCTTATAACAGGATGCCTAAAACTAGATAGTTTATTTTTAAAAATAAATTTATTTCTCACAGTTTTAGAGAATAAACAGTCCAAGGTTGAGGGGCCACATCTGGTGAGGGCCTTCTTGCTGGTGGAGACTCCCTGCAAAGTCTCGTAGCAGCACAGGGCATCATATGGTGAGAGGACTGAGCATGCTAGCTCAGATCTCCTCTTTTTATAAAGCCACAAGTCCAAGTCCCATGAAAACTAATTAATACATTAACCCATGAATTCATTAATCTATTATCCTATGAAGGGATCTACCCATTCATGAGAGCTGAGCTCTCATGACCCAAACACCTCTCTAAACTTTCACCTATATAGGAAGTTAATCAAGTTTGGGAAGTTTGGGAAGTTAGTGGCCATAGTTCTTCAAATATTTCTTACCAACTTTTCCTTATTTGACCTCTCATTCTTGCACTCTATTTGTGCTCACGTTGGTATACTTGATGGCATGCAAGAGGTCTCAAGCTCTTTCCATTTTGTCTTCATTCTGTTTTCCTTTCTTCTCCTGAGCCTGGATTGCTTTAATTGACATGTCTAGAAATTCATTGATTTGGCCAGACATGGTGGCTCATGTCTATAATACCAGTACTTTGGGAGTCTGAGGCAGATGGATCACTTAAGCTCAGAAGTTCGAAACCAGTCTGGACAACATGACAAAATCTTGACTCAAAAACAAACAAACAAAAAAGAAAATGTATCCAGTTGCATTGGTGCATGCCTGTGGCCCCAGCTACTTGGGAAGCTGAGGCAGGAGGATCATTTAGAGCCAAGAGGTGGAGACTGTAGTGCGCCATGATTACACCACTGCACTACAGCATGGGTGACAGAGTAAGACTTTGTCTCAAAAAGAAAGAAGGAAGAAAAGAAGGAAGGAAGGAAGAAAGAAAGGAAGGAAGGAAGGAAGGAAGGAAGGAAGGAAGGAAGGAAGGAAGGAAGGAAGGAAGGAAGGAAGAGAAGAAGAGACAGAGGGAGGGAGGGAGGGAGAGAAGGAGGGGGAAAGGGAGGGAAGAAGGAAGGAAAGAAATCCACTGATTTTTTTTCTTCTTTTGTCAAATATTGTTAAAACCCTCTGGTGAATTTTTATTTCACTCATTGTAATTTTCAGCTCCAGAAATTCTGATTTTTTAAAAGTAATTTGTATTTTTAATTGATATTTACTATGTATTGAAACACTATTGTCCTAGTTTTCTTTAGTTCCTTGTCAATTTTTCCCCTTAATCCCTTTGAGCCCATTTAAGGCAATTGATTTAAGATTTTTGTCTTCTAGGTATAATGCTTATGCTTCCTCAGGACAATTTCAGTTTTCTTGTAAATTGGAAATGGTTTCTTGATCCTTCATATGTCTCTTATTTTTAGTTGAAAGTTTGATATTTTTAAAATTATAGTATGGTAATTCTGGAAGTCAAATTATCTCCCCTCCTACCCCCAGTTTCATTTGTTTTTGCTTGCTCTGAGTGCAGTTGTTTATTTAGTGAGTTTTATTATTTATTTATTATTTATTTATTATTTATTATTTATTTATTAAAATATTTGAAAGAATATATTTATTATCATATGTGGCCTCTGATGTCTTTGTTTCTTTACTTGTGGTCACATAGCAGTTTAACAGATACTTCCTAAAAATGTCATGTGAGGTCACCTTTTTCTTGAATCATCATTCTCTTTGTTTCTGTAGATCCTTGACTATTTTCCAGAGTTCAAACAAAGTTGATTGTGCCAGTTTTTGCTTGCTTTTTTGTGTTTCTGTGGAGTAACAGGCCCTTAAAATATTCTAATCTATCATTTTTCCTGCACCCATCTTAGAAGGAACTGGTAACTACATTTACAGCCCACTGAATAATTTAGATTAATCTCCATCTCACTATCCTTAATTTGATCATAACTGCAAAGCAATTGTCATATAAGGTATAATTTACCAATTCCAAGTATTAGAATCTGATATTTTGGAAGATAAATATTCAGCATCCTACAGATTTATTTCTTACTTATGCTACTACATGTCTGTCATACAGGTTGTCTGGCTAAGTGAAAAACTGTATGTGGTCACTCAAAGACACCTGCTGATGAAGGTATCATCATCTGTTTCTGCACCTGCTGGAACATTAAGCCTTTTGATTATCATAGCAGGAGATGAGATAACTGGAGAGTAGTATGTATGTTTCAACCAACATTATAATTTTTTCTATAGTTCATTATCTAGAACTATTATATGTCCTGCCTAGCTGGAATGGGGCATACACATGTAGAAAAGCAGGTGGATTGTTTGTGTACCACTATTTTTGTGACCTATCTATGGAAAATATTATAAATAATAAATATTAATATTTAACCTATCGAACACCTGATATGTGATAGAAAGTGTGCTGTGCTCTATAAATATGTCATGTGATTATCTTTTTGAAAATCTTATGTGAATGACAAGATAATATTTTCTTTCTTACAGAAGGAAGCTGAAATTGGAAAGGCTACATTTCTTACTCAAATTTGAGGTGAAGCAACCATGGTGCACAGAACAAATGTTTAACCATGACACTCGCTTGTACTAAGAGAGATGTGATAAGTCTGCTTGGGAGTGTAGTGTGGGCTCAGAAGCAACAGTGCAAACGATGAATCCATGCAAAAGGATGAATCTGTCTCCTTTGTTGGAAAAGAAAAGCATCCCCAGGCCAGAACTGTGGTGATAAGGTAGGTAAGTGTTAAGGAAATTCTTAAGGAAATGTCTTAGAGAAAAACAAAAAGAAGTAAAAAAAAAATTAAATTACAAAATTTTTAAATATAAAATGCTGACACAGAGGTGAGACAATTTGAATGGACTGCTAGAAGGAATTCAAAATAATAGAGTATCTTCAGAAAAGATGTTGACAGTTTCTTATTCAGATAAACATGTGCCTACCATGCAACAATTCAGTCTGACTCATCAATATTTATTCAAATGAAATGAAAATCTATGTTCACCTCAGAAATCTTTTTTTTTTTTGAGACAGACTCTCACTCTGTCACCCAGGCTGGCGTACAGAGACACAATCTTGGCTCACTGCAGCCTCCGCCTCTGCCTCCCAGGTTCAAGCAATTCTCCTGCCTCAGCCTCCTGAGGAGCTGGGATTACAGGTGCTTACCACCATGCCTGGCTAATTTTTGTATTTTTAGTAGAGACTGAGCTTCACCATGTTGACCAGGCTGGTCTTAAACTTCTTACCTCAAGTGATCCACCCACCTCAGCCTCCCAAAGTGCTAGGATTACAGGCATGAACTACAGTGCCTCGCCCAGAAATCATTAATGAAATGCTTAGATCAGCTTTATTTCTACTCACCAAACTCTAAAACCAGTACAAATGTTCCTCAGTTGCACAATGAGAAAAACAATCTATAATGTCCACATAATACAATATTCTTCTACAATAAAAAAGATTTAACGCTGACATAGGCAACAATATATATGGGTTTCAATTGCTAAGTAAAAGTGAAAGATGCCAGACTCAAAGACTACATATTCTAGGATTATATTTAAAGACATTCTAGCAAAAGCAAAATTATTTGGACAAAAACAATTTACTTGTTGCCAGGATAGTGGGTGGGAAAAGAGGTTACCAAAAAGTAGGCTTAGAAAATGTTTTTATTGTAATTGTTGTAGTCATTATGTGACCATATATTTGACAAAATTCTTAGAACTATACAGTACAGTGTGTATTAATACTGGGTATTACTGTATGTAAATTATGCATTCATTAGTGAATGAAAAAAGAAATAACAAATTTAATATGCACACAAATTATGTGGGTATATTAAAAATAATAAGCTTGATCCCCACTGGCAGCTTTAATTGCTTCTTCACCAGGAAAGTAGAATGAGGAGCTGTAGATCCTCTCACAGGGAACATCTCCAGAGATCTCCATGCCCTTATAATTCTCCTCATATCTCCATATATTAGCATATGAAATCCCAACATGACTCCCAACATGATGTAGTTTTAGAGAGACCACACTGTGTACAAAGCTCCATGGATCATCATTTATTCATCTAAAGGATAATTGTTTTTAGTTCATGCATGCCTTCTGACCTGAGGCTTTGCTATGAACCTTCAACCCTGCTAACAATGCACTTCAGTAAGATATTGATTGACTGGGTGTCATAAATGACTTCTCTTGTTTCTCTCAGTTTGTCCTGGCTCAGGGAAAACATCCCAAGTTAAAAATTACATTGACTGACTTTTGCACGATGACCCCTTAGCAAGATGTTTTACAGCCCTCACTTACTTGTTATTTACAGATGCAATTCTGTGAATTATGTGAGAGAGGTAATCTTAACATGTTTATTTTCTCGAGAAAGGGGAAGATAAGTAACTCCTTTAAGTTCCCAGAAAGAATTAATAGGAGATTCAGGACTTGTTCCATCTTAATGCTCTTCCCTTTATTTTTCCATGCCTGGAGACCTTGAAACCTGTTGACCAGTACCTGAAAGCAAGCTTCTCCCATTGGAAACATATCCCCTTGATCATTTTTAATTGCGTCGATTTGATTCTTCTCTCTTTCTTCTTTATTAGTCTGGCTAGTGGTCTGTCAATTTTGTTGATCTTTTCAAAAAACCAACTCCTGGATTCATTGATTTTTTGGAGGGTTTTTTGTGTCTCTATCTCCTTCAGTTCTGCTCTGATCTTAGTTATATTCTTGCCTTCTGGCTTTCGAATGTGTTTGCTCTTGCTTCTCTAGTTCTTTTAATTGCGATGTTAGAGTGTCAATTTTAGATGCTTTTGCTATAAAATTTCCCTCTACACACTGCTTTAAATGTGTCCCAGAGATTCTGGTATGTTGTATCTTTGTTCTCATTGGTTTCAAAGAACATCTTTATTTCTGCCTTCATTTCGTTATGTACCCTGATAGTTGAGTGGTTTTGAGTGAGTTTCTTAGTCCTGAGTTCTAGTTTTGATTGCACTGTGGTCTGAGAGACAGTTTGTTATAATTTCTGTTCTTGAACATTTGCTGAGGGGCTGCAGTCTCCCATTCTATGGGCTTTGTAAGCAGTATCCTGCAGAGAGATTCTGCTTTGACCTGTTAGCTCTTCCTGTTGAATTGATCCCCTGTTTTATCAGAGACTAGTATTGCAACCCCCGCTTTTTTTTGTTCTCCATTTGCTTGGTAAATCTTCCTCCATCCCTTTATTTTTGAGCCTATGTATGTCTCTGCGTGTGAGATGGGTCTCCTGAATACAGCAGACTGATGGGTCTTGACTCTTTATCCAGTTTGCCAGTCTGTGTCTTTTAATTGGAGCATTTAGTCCATTTACATTTAAGGTTAATATTGTTATGTGTGAACTTGATCCTGCCATTATGATATTAACTGGTTATTTTGCTCATTAGTTGATGCAGTTTCTTCCTAGCCTCAATGGTCTTTACATTTTGGCATGTTTTTGCAATGGCTGGTACCGGTTTTTCCTTTCCACGTTTAGTGCTTCCTTCAGGATCTCTTGTAAGCAACTTAGTTGGCTGGATATGTTCTGGGTTTAAAATTCTTTTCTTTAAGAATGTTGAATATTGGCCCCCCACTCTCTTCTGGCTTGTAGAGTTTCTGCTGAGAGATCTTCTCTCTCTGGCTGCCCTTAAGATTAAAGACCTAATACCATAAAAATCCTAGAGGAAACCTAGGTAGTACCATTAAGCAATATTCCATGGCTGATTTTCTGATTACAGACAAACTATTGGCTGTTTCTGCTCCTCCAGCTGTAAGGTAAGCTTCTATATCTAAGAAACATTTTAGAGAGAAGTATAACTCATGCAAAAGCAGTGGGGCAGCTACACCTACTGTAAGTTACTTGAGAGCAGAAATAGGTGTTTTTAACATTTTTTTCTAAAATACTGAGGTGGGCGTAGGGCATAAATGTTCCATCATAGGAAATTTAGTGGTTCTTATGAAACATGCTTCTTCCTCCAAAGATATGAACAAAAGATAAGATAGATGATACTCTGATTGACTAGGTGGTAATTTTATCTGTTCGTTATGTATTGGCTTCTCATGAGTGGTACAAAAACAAAAACAAACAGAAAAGGGTGAAATGTTCATTCTTTAAACTACAAAAGGGTGTTAAATGAATTAACAAGCTATGACCTGTGTTTTAACTTTTTTTAATAATCTCATTCTTACTATTATTAGCACATCTACATATGTTGACAGTGATGTGGCTGAAAGTTTTGACTTTAGATTGAAGATGGATTTAACTCTTGAATCTTGACTCTCAAACTAGCCATATAATGTTGGAGCATCACATCACTTCTCAAATTCTCAATGTTCTTAATGATAAAGTAATAGTAACAATAATAATACCTAACTCTCTCTCTCTCTCACACACACACATACACACACACATCATTTATATATAAAGTTTTTATTATTGGTAGAACATAGTGTATGCTAAAAGTGGTCATGTATGTTAAAGTTAGCAATATAACATCTTCATACCTCAGGCTTGGGAAGTGAAGTTGCCAAGTGTTTCAGAGAAAGACAGTAGTAAACAGTAGTTAGTATTGGTTGGATACCCTTCTAAAGACCCCAATCCAAGTACAAAGATTTAAAGTATTGTTCCTGATTTCATTCTTATTTTCATGGCTGTGTAATATTCCATGGTGTATATGTACCACAACTTCTTTATCCAGTCTACCACTGATGGGCACCAGGGTTGATTCTATACATTTGTTGTTGTGAATAGTGTGCTGATGATCTTATAGGTACATGTGTCTTTTTAAAAAAAGTGTCCAACTTTAAAGTTCAGGGGTACACATGCAGGATGTGCAGGTTTGTTACATAGCTAAAGATGTGCCATGGTGATTAGCTGTACAGATCATCCCATCACCTAGGTATTAAGCCCAGCATCCATTAGCTTTTCTTCCTGGTGCTCTCCCTCCTCCTACCCACCACCCTTTGACAGGTCCCAGTGTGTGTTGTTCTCTACCATGTGTCCATGTCTTTTCATCATTCAGCTCCCACTGAGAGCATGCAGTATTTGATTTTCTGTTTCTGCATTAGTTTGCTGAGGATAATGGCTTCCAGATCCATCTACGTCCCTGCAAAGGAGATGATCTCGTTCTTTTTTATGGCTGTATAATATTCTGTGGTGTATATGTACCACATTTCTTTATCCAATCTATCATTGATGGGCATTTAGGTTGACCATACGTATTTGTCTTTTTAGTAAGTGACTTATTACCTTTTGGGTATATACTGGGTCAAATAGTAGCTCTGTTTTAAGTTTTTGAAGAAATCTGTACACCAGATTTTTGGAATACTACATAGCCATAAAAAATGAAATCACATCCTTTGCAGCAATGTGGATGAATCTGGAGGCCATAATCTTAAGCAAAGTAACACAATAGCAGAAAACCAAATACCTCACGTCCTCACTAATAAGTGAGGGCTAAATGATGAGAACACATGGACCTAAATATGGGAACAATAGACACTGTGGACTAATGGAGAAAGAGAGAGTGGGCTTAAGAACTACCTATCAGATGGTATGCTCACCACCAGGGTGACAGTATCCGTACTCCAAACCTCAGCATTATGCAATATTCCCACGTAACAAATCTGTACGTGTAACCCTTGTATCTAAAATGAGCATTGAAATTTAAAAACAACATAAATAAATAAATAATAAAATATTGTTCCTAATCAAGAATACATTCAAAAAAAATATTTTATCACATGGAACTTGCTACCAAATCAGATCTGTGAGCTAAATAAAGATAGCCCATAAAGTAGGAAATTTTAACCCTTAATCTTTAACTATGGAATAACAGTAATAAGAGAAAGAATGGCTTTAGGAAAAAGAAACTTTTTTACCCACACTAAAATGTGGATTTCAAGGGAGAAATTAAGAAAAAGAAAGGCTTGTGTGAATTTTCCAGAGCAGACAATCATTTGCTTGGAGGAAGAACAACCTGAAAGAAACACAGAAAATCTCAGTGGTCCTAGTATGGAGGAAAAGAAAATTGGACATGGGAGCTTCAGTATTTCAAAACTCACCCATGCCTGCAGCCCTGCTTGTCACCATCCACCTTTATAAAACCAACAAAAAGATTATCACCCATCCTAATAGTATTTAATATTATAACTAGCACTCATTAGGCTGTGCTTAACATTTAGCATTTTTAATAGATTATCTTATTTAATTCTCACAATACTACCTCAAAGTAGGTCACATTACTGTTTTAGTTTTACAGAAGAAAATGTGATGTTTAAGGGAATTAGATTAGAACCAGTGGTCCCCAGGTGGTAAGTGGTGGACTGACATGCCTCTCTTCCAAGAACTCAAGCTCTGTATCTGCCGTATCTGATGATAGGCTTCTCTCAGAATTGTTTCTGCTAGTTGAACATGCCCCTAACAACCCAGTTATCCCACCACTTTCACTATGCGTATATTACTCGCTTACTTCATTGTGAAACCCAAAACACTGAGTTTGTACCAAAGGAGACAATGAGTGATTGTAAATTGAGTTGTATTCAATTTGATTTAAATACAGTTTAGACCATTAGACTTAGGAACCATTCAACATGCGTTCAAAAGTTGGCATGGATCCAAAGCATGGCTTGCCATTTAATACTTGTATAAATATGAATATGTTACTCAACCTCCTGTGCTTCATAATTTAAATGAATGCAACAACTAATCAAATACATAATATCGTTGCAAGGAAATAATGAATATATATCTAAAATGTCTAGACAAGTTCTTGGCAAATTAGCAACATGCGTCAGCTTTTACCTTGCTCAGGAAAGGCGAATTGACAGACAGATGCATCTAGACGAGTCATCTTGATCAGGTTAGTAAATTTTCTACATATGAGTTTACAAATTTATAACATCTAAAAATTGTGCAAATAATCTATTAAGATTCTTCAGTTTCAACAGTATGTAATTCTGTATAATTAATGCACTACCTTTGGTTGTCAAGGCCACGTTTTTTCTAGGGAATCTTGAAGTACAAGTTATTGCTACAATGAAGGAATACATATTGTACTTATACTTTTCAATTTTAATTCAATTTATTTATCACATTGTTCCTTTTTGTATTGCTACAAGCATCCTGTTAGTCCCCCAGAGCAATGATGGAAAATAAGACAGAAGTAACACAGTTCATTCTTCTAGGACTAACCAATGACTCAGAACTGCAGGTTCCCATCTTTATAATGTTCCTCTTCATCTATATTATCACTCTGGTTGGAAACCTGGGAATTATTGTAGTAATATTCTGGGATTCCTGTCTCCACAATCCCATGTACTTTTTTCTCAGTAACTTGTCTTTAGTGGACTTTTGCTACTCTTCAGCTGTCACTCCCACCGTCATGGCTGGATTCCTTATAGAAGACAAGGTCATCTCCTACAATGCATGTGCTGCTCAAATGTATATTTTTGTAGCTTTTGCCACTGTGGAAAATTACCTCTTGGCCTCAATGGCCTATGACCGCTATGTGGCAGTGTGCAAACCCCTGCATTATACCACAACCATGACAACAAGTGTATGTGCTCGTCTGACCATAGGCTCCTACCTCTGTGGTTTCCTGAATGCCTCCATCCACACTGGGGACACATTTAGTCTCTCTTTCTGTAAGTCCAATGAAGTCCATCACTTTTTCTGTGATATTCCAGCAGTCGTGGTTCTCTCTTGCTCTGATAGACATGTTAGTGAGCTTGTTCTTGTTTATGTTGTGAGCTTCAATATCTTTTTAGCTCTCCTGGTTATCTTGATATCCTATATATTCATTTTTATCACCATCCTAAAGATGCATTCAGCTTCGGGATACCAGAAGGCTTCGTCCACCTGTGCCTCTCACTTCATTGCAGTCACCATCTTTTATGGGACTATTATCTTCATGTACTTACAACCCAGCTCTAGTCACTCCATGGACACAGACAAAATGGCATCTGTGTTCTATACAATGGTCATCCCCATGCTGAACCCCCTGGTCTATAGTCTGAGGAACAAGGAAGTGAAGAGTGCATTCAAGAAAGTTATTGAGAAGGCAAAATTGTCTCTAGGATGGTCAGTTTAACATTGTAGGATGCACCATAACCTAGTTTCATTTCTCTCGGATCTTCTCCGTGTTCTGAATCACATTTAAGGTCCACAATCAAGTTAAATTCCTGAAGTGATTGCCATGCCTGTTTAAAAGTCTATTGTCTAAGTAAAAAGAAACATTATGTCCAGAAACATAATACCTGGACAAGAATGGCTAAGACATCTTGGGGCTTCCTTGCCAAAAACCTTAAAGATATTAATGTATTCACTTATTCTACATGCATTTTTATCTACCACATGTCAATGCAAATATACATAAAACCAGAGCAAAAACAAGTCCATTAATAAAAGTACATGAAGGTTTCCCATGAAGTGGGGAATTTTCCATAGGTGTGGAAAATGTGCCCAGATTAAATGTAATGTGGCAAGTTCTGATGGTTAATTTTATGCGTCAGTTTGACTGGATTAAGGGATGCCCAGATAGCTGCTTAAACATTATTCTGAATATGTCTGTGAAAGTGTTTCCAGAAGAGATTAATATTTGAATCAGGAGACTGAGTAAGGAAGATCTGCCCTCTCCAGTGTGGGTGGCCATCATTCAATCTACGGAGGGCTCACCTGAAAAGAACAAAATGGTGGAGGAAGGATGAATTGTGTCTCTTCTTGAGCTGGGACATTCATCTTCTCTTGTTCTTAGACATTTGAGTTCCTGGTTTGTTGGGCCTTTGGCCTCCAGGCCTTATACAAGTTCCACAACCCTGTCCTGACCTTTCTCAGATCTTCAAACTCCAAATTACTCTACTGGCCTTCCTGGTTCTCCAGTTTGCAGACAGTATATTGTGAGACTTCTCAACCTGCATATTCACATGAGCCAGTTCCCATAATAAATCTCCTTTTATCTATCTATCTATCTATCTATCTATCTATCTATCTATCTATCTATCTATCTATTGGTTCTGTGTCTCTGTAGAACCCTGAGTAATACACTAATATTTAGTAAAAATAATTTAAATACTTAATTTGGGGAGTGGAATATAAAGTTGAGCCTAATGCTTTTAAATTTATTTCGCTGAATACTGTTCCAGGAGTCCTCATTTTGTTTAAAAGAAAACATATTATTAAATGAAAGTATATGCTTTTCCTTGGCACATTTTATCAAGAATATGTAAATATAGCATCTCATATGAATTAATATTTGTGTCATTACTGATTTATAGAAGCAACATGTTCATGCTTTAAATTTTAAAAAGATAAAATAACTAGAGTACCAGAAAAATTGAGTAAAAATAAAAGCATTTCTTTGTATATTGCTACCAACTTTTACAGTGTTTACAAAATGTACTGAGAAACAAAAAAATGTACATTTTTCTTTCTGCAAATGCTTTGAAATTGTTAATTCTGCTCCTTCATTCTTAGTTTAGTTGACATACATCACCTTTTGCTGCTTCACCTGTGTTTTACTCCATTTCATCCAGGCTGCTCTCCTTGCTGTTTTTCACAACTCCAAGCCTGCTCCAACCTCAGGGCCTGTGCACTTGCTACTCTCTATGCATAATATTTCCTCGCTCCATTCAGGTCTTCCCTTAAATGTGACCCAGTCATAGAGTCTTTCCTTCACCACCTTTATAAAATAATCCCTCTCCCCACCCCATGTACACTGCCCCTCATCTCGTGTTATTCTTCCTCATTTTTACTCACACTCTCCTGTATATTTATTCTCTTGTTTACTATATATCCTCCTATCCAACTAGAAGGCAAACTTCATTAAAGCAGTGAATTTTTTGTTTTTTTATGAGATCTTTAGTACCTGAATGAGTGTGTTTCTTAGGAGATTCTCAATAAGTATTTGTTGAATGAATGGATAAAATAATTAAGCTTTGAGTCTAATTGTATCAATATGTTGAACCTTTGAACCATTCATGATTATAGCAAACTATCTATCATATAAGCCTACTATTCAGACATATAGTTCATTTCAAAAGACACAGATAATTTCTTTGCTGAAACATTTTTACCTATATTCTAAGCACTTTTTCTCCAACTTTTAGACATAATCGTTTCCTGAAAATTCTATCATCAAGTAGCTCATTTGAAGCCATCTCATAATTTTTACTTAGATGTGACATCTCATTAAGTAGAAAATAATATATCAAATAAATACTACTTAGTAAATCATAAAAATACATTAAATGTGAAATTATTTAAGGTTTAACATCTGATTACATTTGAAAATTACTTCATACACATAAATTATAGAATTAACTGAAATGATTCTAAACATCCATGTAGAATATAAACATGACAATATCTGTCAGTAGCAAACATAACATAAATTCAATAGGCTGTTATAATGCACAATCTTTATGCATCCTGATTCCTGGAACCTTTCGATGTTACCTTATATTGCCTAAAAGGACTATGTAGAGGTGATTAAGATGGAGGTAGTATTGTGGATTACCTGTGTGAGCCCTAAAGGCCCACATATGTCACTATCAGAAGAAGACAGAGAGATGTGATGACAGACAAAAAAAGAGTCGGCAAAGTGACCATGAAAGCAGAGACTAAAGTGACGTGACCACAATATTTGGAATACCTGCAGCCACCATCAAATGGAAGAGGCAAGAAATAAAATTCTCATTTATAGTTTATGAAGCAAGCAGGCCTTGCTACTGTGCTGATTTCAGTCCAGGGTCACTGATTTGGCACTTCTGGCTTCCAAACTGTGAAAGAATAAATACCTGTTGTTTGAAGCTTCCTGGTATGTGACGTTTTGTAACAGCAGCTGTACAAATCTAATACAAACACTTGCCTGATTTCTCCTGTGTCATAATCTTATCTTATGATGGTACATTTGTCAAAACTACAAAAAAATAAAAAAGATAGACGCACTATTACTTTCTACACTTCAGAACTTACTCCAATCTCATTCATTTTTCCACTCTTTTCCTCTTCTTGCATTTAGTTGTCAGGTTTCCTTAATCTCTTCTAGTTATGGCAGATTGTCCATCTTTCCCTGTGTTTTGAGGGAGTGCTGGTGAGACATTTCATAGAATGTCTGAAATGGAAATTATGTTTTTCTGAGGTTTTCTCATTATTTTCCTGGGGCTGTGCTGTTTATCAAGTAACATCAGTGATAAAATTTCTCTTCTAGCACATCATATCATGGACACATGCTATCAACATGACTTATCAGTGATGAGTTTAACATGATCACAAATGTTAGGTAAAGTTTGCTTAATTATCTCTCATAGACTTACTTTTTGTTCCCCCTTTCTCTGCTCTATTCTTTAGAAACAAATCATTAATTCCAGCTCACACTGCTGGTGTGTGGGAATTAAGCTCCACCTCTTGCTGAGATCAGTGTTTAAACAACTTATTTGGAGTTTTTCTGTAAGCAAGATTTGTCTCCTTTCTCATTTATTTATTTATAATCATCATTTATATTAGCGTGTCCTGGTTTGTTTACTTTATACTGGATTATAAGGCAATACTAGGTTTTTGTTTTATTTTTCTTGGTCTAAATGTTTCCACTTTCATCCCTTGAAGCTCTTTCAGAAGGCCCTTATGTTCCTTTGACATTGTTCACCCTTTGTGTTTTGTTTTTATTTTATTTAGAATATGTCCTTACTCTAGGGCATTACATGATGCTGTAAGCTTATCTTGTATTTTTCCTACCACTGTCACAGAGTCCACTACTTCTACAAAGAGGCTTCTTTATTTTGATAGAGAATGGTGTTTACAAGCCAACATCTGGACACAGAGTGTGCTTGCTGTTATTGCTGTTTCACTTCTTCTAGGCTCTTTTATCAAAAGAACTAAGTATATATTTCTGTACCCTGTATACAGAGCAAACCACATTTATTTCTAAATTTATTCATTATATTAAACTAAATATGAGTTCATACTGATGTCTCTGTTGGGGCTTAGAAAATGACGCCCCAAAGTATGGCACTTTGTCATGACGAGTACTTTGAACAAAAGGACATTGGAAGGCCTCAGAAGAAGCCTCAGAGCCAAAGTCTTTCTGACCTTCCCCTGTCATCCTGTCTCTTTCCCCTCTTTCTTCCCCAAAGTAGGTCAGAAACCAGAATTACTCTTCTCCATGGTGGACCATAGAAACTAGAACTCCTTTTCCCCAGAGCGAGCCATAAAACCTAGAAATATTACTCTTTCTCCCACCTTTCTATCTAGGAGCTTGTCATAAAAAAAGGGGCTCATATGCTTGTTGGCCACATGTATGTCTTCTTTTGAAAGGTGTCTGTTAATGTCCTTTGGGCACTCTTTAATGGGGTTGTTTGTTTCTTGTAAATTTGCTTAAGTTCCTTATGGAAGTAGGATAGTAGACCTTTCTCAGATGCATAGTTTGCAAATATTTTCTCCCATTGTGTAGGTTGTCTTATTCTGTTGATAGTTTCTTCTGCTGTGCAGAAACTCTTGGTTTAATTAGATCCTATTTGTCAACTTTTGCTTTTGTTGCAATTGCTTTCTTTTTCCTTGTTGTGAAATCTTTGCCAGTTCCTATGTTCAGAATGCTATTGCCTAGGTTGTCTTCCAGGGTTTTTATAGCTTAGAGTTTTACATTGAAGTCTTTAATCCAACTTGAGTAGATTTTTGTATATGGTTCAAGGAAGAGGTCCAGTTTCAATCTTCTGTGTATGGCTAGCCTGTTACCCAGCACCTTTTATTGAATAGGGAGTACAAAAACCACATGATCTCACTTAATAGGTGGGAACTAAATGATAGGAACTCATGGACACAAAAAAGGGAACAAAAAACACTGGAGCCTGCTTAAGGGTGGAGGGTGGAAGGAGGGAGAGGATCAGAAAAAAATAACTATTGGAAATAAATAACTAGCCTTAGCATACGGGTGATGAATTAATCTGTACAACAAACCCCCGTGACACAAGTTTACCTATATACAAACTTACCCATGTACCCCCAAACCTAAAAGAAAAGTTACAAAAATAATTGACCCTCATTCCAGAGAGGTCCTGCCCATTACCTGGAAGGAAGAAATGCTACAACAGAGAGGCCAAGAAGTATCTGAACAGACAGGCCTTGCTGGGTTTTCTCACTATTACCATTAGGTCATATACCTTGTCCAGTCACATTTCCACATGCAGTCACACTTCCATTAACCTAAGCATAAAAACAAACAATTTTCCCTGGATCTTTGAGTCTTCATTCCTGAAGGCTCCCGTGTCACATAGAATTTTGATTAAATTAATCTGTTACGCTTTTCCCCTGTTAGTCTGTCTTTGTCAGTTTTATCTCAGACCTAGCCAGGAACCCTAGAAGGGTTGAGGAACCTTTTCCTCCCCTATGTCTGTGACTCTAATTCAGTTTATTCTATCTCCAGCATAGGAGTATAGCAGTTGCATAATTGTTAATCCATACCTCCATGAGAAACAACTTTAGCAACTAAAGCACAGTATTTTTACAAAACTTATTTTTAGCTTTAGGGCTTCTGGTTAGCACATTGTTTTTCCAAACTTACTTAGCTTGGCTTTTTTTTCCCCCCTCATCTCCTTTCAGTGAAGTAAAGTCATACATTTATAATAAAATTAGATTTTTTTTTCACAGTCTGTTTAATTCTGGAATTCCCCTGTACTCTTGGTTGATCATTTTTAATTTGTATGCGATACATTCACTCTTTGCTACGTGTAGTTCTATGAGTTTGGACAGATGCAGGCATGTGTTCACCAGCAGAGCACCATAGAAAATATCTGATTCATCCTAAAATTTCCCTTTGCATGTTTTTTATAGACAGCCACTTCCAACTCCCCCAACCCTTGGAAATCATTGATGTTTTTACATTTCTATGTTGCATGAATGGAATGACAATATGTAGCCTTTGGATTTTCCTTCTTTCATTGTTAAAAACCACTGTCCTACTGCTAGCTGCTACCACCAGTGCCAAATCACAAGCCATTGGCAGTCATCCTGCACCCTGGTCACCTCAATAGCAGGGCCTCTGTGCATAGTGACCCACGGTCACCACCTGGGACTAAAGCACATACTGCCCAACCAAACTGAAAAGAACCCAGCAAGACTGCTGAGCAACGGCTGCCACACACACCCGAGCATTCCACTGGGGGCCTGAGGATTACCCTGCCCCTGCCTACCACAGCCAGCACCACATGCACCACCAAGGCCCTGAGAACAGGCCCATCCAGCCCAGCTTCACCCCTCTGAGCTCTGGAGCTCTTGGTCTGAGGCCATGTGGATCACCCTGCTCTATCCTATATCACTGGTGGCACCTGAGCACTCCTCCTGGGAGCCTGAGGATGAGCCTACCCAACAGGCTGCAACCACCACAGCTGAAACTCACTCACAGGCACCAACCTGCAAGCCTGGGGACTGGCCCACTCAGTCTGTCACAACTATGGCCAACACCAGTGCAGACCACTCGGGAGCCAGAGGGTTATCCCATCACTGATACTGTCATTGTCCATGCCACATCCACTTCCCAGGGGCTTGAACTTACCCACCTGCCCTGCCCAGCCCACTGCTGGCACCAGACCAAGCAACCTGGAGGTCCAAGGTCCAAAAATCAACCTGCCTAGACAGGCTAACATGGGAGCCAGTGTTCACTGCCCTGGGACCCAAGAACCAGCATGCTTGGCATGCTGCTGCCACCTCTGGGGCCCAAGGACTGGCTCACCTGACATCCTGCCCCCAACAAAACCTCACCACAGCCTCCACTAACAGCCACATTCTAAGCCACTGAGAAAATCACAGATATCACTGACTCTGTTTACAAGTCAAGAAATCATACTAGACTACAAGAAAGATACTACATACTACATACAAGAAAGATACTACACTATTGCACACATCAAGAGTCAAAGACAAAGTACCTTATCCGACCAACACCATATATGCATTTTGAGGAAAAAGTTCCCTATGGAAGCACATCTAAAAAAAAAGTGGAAGAAGTGACTGTAACACCAGATACAGAAATATCAATGTAAGAGCACAAGAAACATGAAAAAGCAGGGACATATGACACCTCCTAAGGAACACAATAATTCTTCAGCTATAGATTCCAATGAAAAAGAAATTTATGGAATACTCGCAAAATAATTTGAATGATATTAAAGAAGCTCAGTGAGATAGAAGAGAACACTGATTAAAAAAATCATGAACATAATTCAGGATATGAATGAGAAATTTACTGAAGAGATAGATATCGTATATAAGAATCCAAACAGAAATTTGGGAACTGAAGAATTCATTAAATGAAATAAAAAACTGCATTCAAAAACTTCAACTAGATCAAGCAGAAGAAAGAATTTCAGAACTTGAAGACAGATTTTCTGAAAAATGCAGACAGATAAAAAGTTTTTTAAAAAGAATAAAAAATAATGAACAAAGCCTACATAACATATGGAACACCATAAAGCAACCAAATATTTAAATTTTTGGTGTCCCAGGAGACAAAGAGGAAACAAAGGGGGGAAGAAAATATATTTAACAAAATAATAGCTGAAAGTTTCCAAAGTCTAGCAAGAGATTTAGATATCCAGATATCAGAGCCTGGTAGGTCCTCAACTAGATACAACCCAAAAAGGTCCTCTCCATGGTACATTGTAGTCAAACTACCAAAAGTCAAAAACAAAGAGAAAATTCTAAAAACAGCAAGAGAAAAGCAGCTAGTTACTTATAAGGAAACTCTTATCAGACTAACAGTGGATTTCTCAGC